>NC_134710.1:391854277-392154277 GCF_043290135.1 Rhipicephalus microplus | reverse complement strand
GAGGGAATTCGTTGTGATTTCAAATTTAATTGAAAACCAAACCTCCTATGACATACAAAATAAGCGTGTGCATCCTACGTAAGGATATTGCATATTGCGTGGTCGAAATACTGCTCAGTGGCTACATATTTTAGTCTTTTAGTAGTACATACGCAGATCTATATTTTATCCTCAGAGATTAAAAACCTATTTCAGCATATGGGACAAAATTACAAAACGTATCCAGTAGACTTCTTGTTTTTGTGTTATTTTGTTACATACTACGATTTCCTCCTAACCTATTTTGGGGTATTTCCTTTGCTCATTTTGTATTGAATCGGTTGAAGCTCGTGACAATTCATTCCAGTACAAGGCCACCCACGTTTTGTTTTAGGGGCAAACCTCCTGGTGAGCTAGAGGAGTCGATCCCTGTGGCGTAGCCAGCAGACACAGACAGACAGATGAACGGACGCTTCGCCCCACTCTTCATCATTCCCTCCACCAATATGCTGTGATTTGTTATATATTGTTTTGCTGACAGGCTGAAAAATACACATACAGGTGGTACGTGATGTATAATCATGCAGCGTGCCTTCCGCGAGTGCAAGAAAAAATAGAAGAGAATGGTTGCGTGGCTCAGCATTTCTTGATGCATTGTACGGTTCTCTTTTTACGATAGCAATAAGAAGGCGCCTTTACAGAAAATGGAAGCAATGTTGGCAATTGCGAGGGGATGCCGCATCGAACAGAATAAATAGAGAGTTCCATTGTGCAAAAACTCACGTAAAGTTTACGATATGTTGGGTTTAGCGTCCCGAAACCACCATATGATTATGAGAGACGTCGTAGTGGAGGACTCCGGAAATTTCGACCATTTGGGGTTCTTTAACTTGAAGCCAAATCTGAGCACACGTTCCCTCAACGTTTCCACCTTCATCAAAAATGCAGCAGCCGCAGCCGCGATTCGTTCCCGAGACCTGCGGGTCAGCAGTCGAGTACCTTAGCCACTAGACCACCACGGTGGGGCCTCTTGCGGGAATTCGCCCTACTATTTGTACTTGTGGAAAAAAGTGCTTTGGATTGTTGAAACGTCACAGGCTGGGCGCAATGCTGCAGTCTCAAGAAAAGCGAAGTGAGACTTGCTCAGGGGAAAAAAACAAAAAAAAAAACAAAATGTAATTCATATTGGTATATAAAACCAAATGAAACAAGAAACGCAAAAAGTTTTTGTTCTGATTGCCATCATAATCTGATACATACTATGGTAACAATATCGCACAGCTTTAACTTCCTCATTTATTGAAGAAGTGATTCAGCCTTAATTTTGAAGAATCGTTAAAAGGGTGGAGACAGAGTAGCGCTATCTCTATTTAGAGTGAGTACTTTTTAACGTCGGCTGCATTCAGTAATGGTTCCGAGAGGGCGCCGCATTACTGACTGAAAACATATTGAATTGCGAAAACATGCCAGAACTTGCAAACCTGAAAAGCTCCCTTGTATATAGTACCTTAGAAAAAATAAGGTATTCGTTTATCACAGATGTAGCAACACACAAAACATCACAATATAGATTCAAAACAAGTCGAATATTCAGAATACATGAAACACACTTTTTACCAGTGTTGCGGAGTGTCTATTCCATAACTGGAATGACTCCGCAATCAACGCACGTTTTTGCGACCTCGTAATAAAATAGGGGACAACACTTAAAGAAGTGAAATGAGAATGGAAATGAGTGTGTTTTTAGTGGGATGGAATGGGAATCGTATTGCGTCTCTTTGAGAAAATAGAGCCTGTTTGCATACATGCATACACACACTCTGATTCCATTTTCATTCATTATTGAATCAGAGCACCGAACCGGCAAAAAAGCAGTATCTTGAAAATGCATTCGTCATTGCATTTACAAGCCGAACCCAGCCACCAGCTGTCTACACGCCCTCATATTTTTATTTGATTCGGTTGCCACCCATGACAGGGACAAAAAAGCGCTTGTCTAAGTTGTGATGCGTATTTGACGCCGGCGCAGTGCTCGTGTTGACTGCATCCTTCCGTATACCAGCCTGCGCACCGTCTCCCCTCATACATCCTGCCCTCGAATACACACCATTTTGCAGTACTGTCCTCCCTGTCTAGGCACATGGGCGCCTTTGGCCGACACTCAGTGAACGAAGGTCTGCAGGTCAGCGCAGCGCAGAGTCGTGCACAATACATGTGAGTAAGGTCCCTAGAACTTCGTGTCTTTGGGGTTTAGTTGTCGCTACTCAGCTCAATATTTTTCCAAGATTTTTCTTTCTTTGTTTCTTACTTTCTCGCTCACGGCAAGTTGTCTGAAATGTAGCAAGACATTGACAGGCAGTTGAAGCTACAGTTTGTGTAGATTGCAAAATTTAGTTACAATAAAAAACGCTTTCAGGCATTGGAAAAACAAAAAAAGAAAACAAAACTGCTACTTCTGTAGCACAGTGTCTTTCGTGTTCAACATGGAGCACACTGTGTGTCAAATAAAATAAAATTGAAAGACTCGTTTGTTTTTATATTGCAGAACTTGAACGCAATCCTTATAGTTCTTCATTCAGAGTTCCTTCTTCTATTCCCCCCCTCCCCATGCACGTGTGCGCACGTAGAGAGAGAGAGAGAGATCTTACTTGAATTGAAGAAGAGAATTAACTTATTTTGTTTATTTTGTTGAACACCATGTGGACTAACATTCTTGTTCCAGAAGGGGAAAAGGAACAATTAGTCAATGGTAACAGCAACAAGAACTAAGATAATGTGTCTTCGAAGGCTAATGACCTAACAAAAGAATTTTAAAGTCTTTAGAACCATCTTGACTTTCAGAAATCTCTCATAGTAGGAAGTCCAATCTTTTACTAATTATTTATTTACTTAATATTTATTTCAAGAAGCTCCTGAAGGCTCTCACTGGGAGGGTACTACATATAGGAGTGGAGTAAAAAATTGCAAACAAAAATATATCATATGCATAATGAAAAAGGCAACATAATGAACCAACGGCTGTTAGAAATACAGAAAAGGAATTAACTAAAAGCGCAAAGAAATCAACAGAATTACATAATAATAGACTACGAAAAGTACTTGAAATGAGTTATTGAGAACAACACAAAACGTTAAACTTTGTAATCATTTTTAGTAGTTAATAAATTTCGAAATGTTCCGTTTCATTTTGTTAGTTGTAGGCAGGTGGTTCTATTCAATGATGGTTGGGGTATGAACAAATTAGCAATTCATGAGGCATGACATGAGATGCGCCTGACCTTCAGAGGGTGAGGAAATATTGCTAAGGGTGACTGAAAAAAATTGTAATGAAGCAATGGGTGATGATACAATTTCTGAAAAAGAGATAAGTGATCAAGTTCCGGACGATGGAAAAGGTTAGCAAGACCAGTACGAGCATTGAAGGCAGTGACGCTAGTGACACAAGAGTTGCCAGAACGAATGAAATGAGCAGCACGGTTCTGTAGAGATTCTGTGTTATCAATGATGTATGCTTGATTCGGATGCTATAAGGTTGAAGCATACTGAATTTTCGGGCGGATAACGGTAATATACTCAAGCTTACGTGCATGCGTAGGAGCATGCCGCAGATTACATTCTAACATCCTGAGGGAAGCTGCAAGAGTGTGATCGGTGTGATGGTTCTAAGAGAGATCGAATTAGATGTGTAGTCTTAGATATTAGTATGATGTGACTGAGTCTACAAGTGTGTGAAGAGGGTGTATATGGTCGAGAGGCAGTTAGACTTTCGAGTAAAGGATACCAGTTTAGTCTTGGTGTGATTTAGCTTCGTTTGCCATGATGCAAATTATGACTTGATGGATCCAGGTCAGATTGCAGGGCTCTGTGGTGCTCGTCAGTTCTGATGGCCCAACAAAAAACGCAGTCATCAGGGAATAATCTAATGTGAAAAAAATAACATTCGGTAAGTCATTGATAAATCTAAGGAAGAGCACAGGGTCTAGCATGCTGCCTTTTGGTAAGCCGGATGCGAACTGCGCTATTCAAGAGTTAGAACCGTTTACGTAGGTGAATTGAGTGCCAGAGGAGAGAAAGCTTTTAATCCATGCTACGACCTGAAAGTAAATTTTATTTTGTTTATTTATTTTATTTATTTAGGTACCCTAAGGGACCAAATGGGCATTACATAGGGGGGGAATGGGTTGAAAGCCGACACAACGTACAATATTGTAAAAAGAAAGAATCAACACAACAAAAGTGACATTACAATATCATAAAGGCAGCAAAAGTACACAATTGCAAAGTACAGCGTGAAACATATAAAAAAGTGTAAAAGTGACAAAAAATCTGGTATTTGGAAGGCAGGAACACAAATTTACAGCCTAAAAAGATGAGCATGATGAAGACAAGTTACAGTGTATTTTGAATAGCTAGAAAAGCGAGAAGTGCGGTTTGAAAAGAAGAGGTGTCTGTTTGGTCCACTAGGCTACTAGGTAAAGAATTCCATTCATTGATTGCCAGAACAAGGGGTGAGTTCTGATATTTGTTTGTTCGGGCAAAAATTGGGCCAACTTTGTGAGCGTGGTCAGCGCGTGCAGACGTATAGGGTGCCGGGAGTATAAATTTGCGAGCGAATGGTGTTGGATGATGGCACAGGGTGTGAAAAAAAGTTAATCTTGACAACTGCCTGCGTTGGGTGAGAGGGGGGAGATTAAGTTCGTCCTTCAAGGCAGATACACTCTGGTATCCTGAGTACGATGACAGAATGAAGCGCGCGGCCTTGTTCTGTACGGAATGTTGAGATGCGCTAACTTGAAAAGTAATCTTTGGTGAGGGACACAATCAGATGCGTTCGAGAAGTCGAAAAATAATGGGTCAACCTGAAACCCTATGTCTATAAAGGCAAGTAGGTCGCTAGTTAATCCTGCAAGCTTAGTCTCACAAGAAGATCCCTTGCGAAAACTATGCTGCTGTTTGGAAATGATGTGTTCTTTGAGATAATTAATGATCTCTGAATGAATAATGTGTTCGATGAGCTTTGAAATAGTGTAAGCCAAAGAAATTGGTGTGTAGTTAAGGGGACTGGAGTAGGCGCCTGATTTGAAGATGGGTAAAACTTTAGCTTTGAGCTTGTCGTGAGGGATGGAACCGCATGAGAATCACTGCAAAAAAAGTGCGCAAGTAACTGGACAAATACTACAAGATATGTTTTGAGAATTCTCCTATTAAAGCGAAACGCATCCATAGATGTAGAGTTTCTTGAGTTACTTAATAAGAAAAGACCACCATCTGCACAAATGACAATTGGAGGCATACAATATTTATTGGCTGGACTAGTAAAAATATTTACGCATGTCTTCTGTGTTTAACGCCCGGAGTTTTCTATGTCGCATTGTGAAGCGTAAGATCGAAGAAGAAAAAAAGGCGACATTAAGACAATCTATTTTGTTGATAATAAAATCGCCGAGAAAGTAAACAGTATGAAGCACTTGTCAGCAGACTCGTGAATGTAATAAATGTATGCTCAATCTGAGAGCCAGACACAAGTCTGGAGGGGGCGTTATCCCATCTTTGCAGTGCTGACACTGGAAGCCTCCGTCGAGGCGAGCCTTAGGGACCGCAAAAAGGAAGCCAAATTAGTCCTGTAGAGTTAATTCACCTTGGCGCCGATTACAGTGGCTCCTAAAGAATTGAGATTGAACGAACATGAATTGTTGCCTCACGCAAGCTGGTCGACGTTTCGGCAGGTGAATCTACGTTTATCAAAAGTGCTTCGGCATTCTTGGCGAGAGAGCAGTGGAGTGGTTCATCGGTGAAGGGCTCACGAGTGGTGTCGCTTTCCGTACTTGTTACCAGAAAAATGGCGATCTCGTTCATAAAACAGCATCCTGCACATCCTGACAAGCAGGAACACGGATTGCACTGTATACTCTCATTTACTGATACTTCATACTTTTGCAATTGCACTCAAATCAGTCACCCTGTGGCCTTAGCGTTATCAAAGATACCACCACTCACTGAGCGCTGTATGGTTATGTGTTAAATAACACTGAAATAGTCTTGTCGTAGTTCTCTTGTTCAGAGAATGCTTCGTTAATGTGGTTATTGCTCATGAGTTGTCTTTGAACAATGTCATAAAGATATTTGATGGATATAGAGCTAATTTTTACTACTAATCATTGCTTGTGGAGATATCCAGCTTAACGAAAAAAGATGCGGCTTCTGTACGGTTCTCCTCATTTCAAGAAGGTTAAGTGAGCAATCGAAAACCTTTGTTTTAAAAATGAGCGGCGTAGGTCATGCCTTCATCCAAATCATGAGATAAATAAAGACAAAAAGTAGGCTTGAGGTACGAAAGTGATTCTTTCCACGTGCTTCGATAGGTCGTGGATAGTGAAGCGAAAAGCCTGAAAGAACTGGGCGGCTATTGTGGCTGGGTTGACCGAATTATCTATTCCCACGTAACTGGAAATCGATGTTATGCAAAGCATGCGCATGGAAGAAGACTGTGTTGTAATTTTCATTGAGCCAAACATCCTGAAGTGGTGCTAAAGATAGGTACATACAAGTGCATGCACAGACATAGGTTAAACAGCTGCATATGTTTTAATAAACCGGTTGTTTACAGTTGCGTAATGACGCCAACAGCAACATGGATACTAGCACCACCGGAAGCGATAAATTGATATGAAGCGATGGTGCTTGCGAGTATGGTAGCCCTACACACTGCTACATAAATGAACTTCAGCGGCCGCCACATAACTACAATTGACGTTAACCCCATGTGACAGCTGGATACTAAGAATACATACGTATTGTTTATACAATTCGAAAGCCACGACTCTAACCAGAATTGCCGTTTTGCAAAAATTAGGGTCCATTTTGAAAGGAGTTGTGAGGCATGGCGTGGCTTTGTGGTAAAATACATGATTGCGACGAAGAATACTGGGGTGTATTGCTTTCGTGCACCCAGACATTTTTTCTTTACACTCATCTCTTATTGTTCACGCTCACGCAGTAAAACTGCCCTTGTGTGTTCTTCATCTTTTTTTAATTAAATGTATACGTCTTTTTGAGCAGATATAATGTGTCAATCACCTGTGGCACATACCCACGTACCACTGGCTGCCAGAAAGTCTTTGACGGCGTACGTGACGGGATTGTGACATTATTCATGTCATGACTAGTGAGTCGTATTTGTAAAGCCATCTTACTTTTCCATACAGTGTTTTGTTCAACCCAAGTTATGGGGGTGATAACAAGAACACGCTGACATGGTGGCCAGATAGATAGATAGATAGATAGATAGATAGATAGATAGATAGATAGATAGATAGATAGATAGATAGATGATACCGTTTCAAATGATACCGGTTGTTAAGACTACCAGCAGCTCTAATAAATATCTCATTTACGAATATAACATTTAACCTGAAAAATAGAAGCAAGTGCTCGAAGTAAAAATCCTCAATGGCTCCTCGTAGTCATGTAGCAAGTTCACTAGGCGATCATGCTTCGGACCATCTTATTCATTGACATCTGGTCATAATATCTGTTTGCATAATTAACTTTCTGCGTTGCATCATTCTAAGAAGTAGCCTAAAAATGTGGACTTCTTAGCCAAGTTTTCACTGAGTTGGGGTGCTGCAAAGAGTTTCCGTGGCAAGTAGAACAATAGAAGAAACCTTTGTTATGAACTTGTCAATGTATTATATGTTTCAATGCTCGCGCCGTAACTGGGGACCACTTAGGGACTCATTTTTTTAAGTATACTAGGCATAACGCTATAATGATCGAGCCACGTACGTAGTAGCTACGATTCGGCTACATTGTTGATGGAGGCGAAAATGCTATAAGCTCGTATGCTCAGATCTGGGTGCGCGTTAAAGAACCCCGTGTGGTCCAAATATCTATTGACCTACACTACGGCGTCTCTCATAATCGTATTGTGGTCTTGGGGCCTTAAACCCCTCTTATCAATCAATGTGGTAGTTACGATTGCCCCTGAAGGTGGGACTCACTACACAACAGACCATTGATATCCTAATGCATAGTATAGGCTTTGCGGCATAGACAAGTTGCTCTGCCATAAAGGTGACTACAGCAACAGTATTTTTTATTTTGCATCTACCTATTTTTATTCACACATACTGCCATCTCATTGCAAAATATTGCAGAGGTGAGCACTGAACTTCCTACAATATCAGTCATGACATAAAACACATTTGCATACAATTATTTGGCCGATCCCACGCAGCGTAAAAATTGATGTAATGAAAAACATAAGGAGTATATGGGACTGCATTATAACGTTTATTTTTGCTTCTATGAAACGTTAGGTAAGAATGCTTAACATATCTACGCATGTAATGCGCGAAAACATATATGTTAAACAGTCGCTTATGTATTATATAACCAGTCAATTACTGTTGCGTAAGCATGCAAATCTAATATGGCTATTACCAACACCAAAATGTCATGCCGGTCATTTCTGCGCTATGATCTAAATCACTGCCCTTTCAAGAGTCCGGCTGCAGCATACAACCTCATATGCATGGCGTGTGTAGGGATTAAAGTAAAAGGCCTTCACAGATTGTTTCGCTCTTCATTGCATTGAGAACGAAAGATATTCAGGGGTGCGTTATGCCAAAATTCTTCAAGCTGCAGCATGCTTACACAAGTCAATGACTACCGACGAGCGCTTATTTCACGAAAAGTTAGTAAGCATATCTATGCTTGAAAGATATGAGTCTGAGCATGTTTGATTCTTTGTTAGCATTTGGGGGGCCCTGCCGCGGTGGTCTAGTGGCTAAGGTACTCGGCTGCTGACCCGCAAATCGTGAGATCGAATCCCGGCGGTGGCGGCTGCATTTTCGATGGAGGCGTAAATGTTGTAGGCTCGTGTGCTCAGATTTGGGTGCACGTTAAATAACCCTAGGTGGTCGACAATTCCGGAGCCCTCCGCTTCGACGTCTCTCATAGTCATATGATAGTTTTGGGACGTTAAACCCCACATATATAAGCCTTTGGGGGAACAAATGCGAGGCGTCCTGGTGTTGTTTCCTGTGATGGAAGGTCGAAGTTTGTTCACTGAATTGAGCGATTGACCAGGTTACACTATGAGAAAGCCACTAAAGCGCGAGTTATGGAGCCGAGACAGTAAAACAGATGTGACTATCTCTGCTTGCCGCATATGTGTCTTTCTCCTGATAAGACGTTTTAACGGCTTTCTTCTAGCGTAGCTATGTACCAACTCACCCGACAAGGAATTGCTTTGAGAAAGCAAAAACTAGAAATGTCGAACAAAATGGAAAGTTCTAAAACAGTACGTGTAGGCCGAGATTATTGGCGTACGTGGAGTTAGGCAGCGAACAACCACAAGTGCCATAATGGGAGAAGGCGAGGGGATAGGGGCCACTGTCTTCAGCACAATGGCCAGGAACGCCATGTTTCTGAATAATACGAGGCCAGACCTAACTACGACGTTGGCTGGGCCAAGGCAAGCATAAACGCAAAGGAAAGACACTACTATTTCTATTCATGAATGACCAGTCCGTGGTGGCACGTTGAACAAGCAGCTAACGGTTGCATGCTAGTGATTTGTGCAACATAGGTTGCTGACACGACACCAAAATACTGCGCATGAGAACACCTGCACAGGTACAAGCGGACTGTGCCTTACATGCCTACATCACTGGCCATCGGAAGCAGCATTGTGAGTTTTCGTGACGTTCCCTGCTACCGAAGCTACAAAAGGGCCCCTCATTGGATATGCCGCTCTTCCTTCTGGCTTGGCACGACCAATGTGGAGCGGCCATAATGTTTTCTTTTTTTAACTCAGAACGCTGTCCCATCTCAGTTGTTTAGTGGCTAAGGTACTCGGCTGCTGACCCGCAGGTCGTGGGATCTAATCTCGGCTGCGGCGGCTGCATTTCCGGTGGAGGTGGAAAGGTTGTAGGCCCGTGTGCTCAGATAAGGATGCCCATTAAAGAACGCCAGGTGGTCGGAATTTCCGGAGCCCGCCACTAAGGTGTCTCTCATAATCATATGGTGGTTTTGGCACGTTAAACCCTACAAATCAATCAATCAAGTTTCCAACTCGTGAAGCTGCCATCTTCTTATCAACTTTTTGTGGCTTTTTTGAGTCGACCCTATAACGCGACCCTGTTACGTTATGCGAAGCATGCGGAAGGCAGGTGACCGTGTTGCAATATTTTATTATATGACTAGTCATGAAATGACGCTAAATATATGAACAAATCTTGCACGCACAGACATATTGCCACCTGGTGTTCTGTGCCAGTGAACAGTGGGTCAGTTCTGTGCCGGTGAACGAGGAAGACGAAGACTAGCAACCCGTGCCAGCGGAGACGTCCTTCTTTGTCTCTGAGATTTTAGACAGTCGCGCCCCTTTCTACGTTCGTTCGAGCTCTTAGTGCGTGACAACTGGTGGAGGTGCTTGGTACCCTATGCACCGAACCCCTCCCAATACAAGAAGCTCCAGCCCCATACCGGTGGTTACGCCTGTTCACCGTGCTAGCCGCAGGATCCGTGGACTGGACCCTGAGTTCGGACTTCTCTCAGAAGAGATGACGGCCCCAGTGATTCCAGGCAGCGCCGTCCCGAGCGGCTCCAACACAGCCGGTATGGAAGGCGCAACGCCATTGCAATATACACTGTTCAAACCACGAATGCCGAATCCCTTTCATGGTGCAGACCATGAGGATGTTGAAGATTGGCTAGTCCACTATGAATTCGTTGCCGCTCATAACATGTGGGATGACACAGACAAGCTCCGACATGTCTACTTCAGTTTGAATGACGGGGCACGTGTTTGGTACGAAAACCGGGCAGGTGTGTTCACGTCATGGGTGGACTTCAAACGCCGGCTTCTCGAAACGTATGCAAGTCCCGATCGCCGAGAGCGAGCTGAACGTGAACTCCAGTGCCGTATGCAAATGCCAAATGAAGGCGTAGCAATGTATGTTGAGGACATGACGCGTCTTTTTTGACGAGCCGACCCTCACATGCCGGAAGAGAAGAAGGTGCGATACCTGATGCGTGGAGTGAGGGAGCAGTTGTTCGGTGGTCTTGTGCGCAGCCCCCCCCCCCCAAGACTACGTCAGAGGTTCTTGCTGAAGCCGTCCTGATTGAAATCACGCTTCAGCAACGGACCCAGACGTACGAGCGACAAGTGAACTTTGCTTCTGCTACGGACTACATGGGTGGTTTTGGGGCCCACGTCGACTTCTTCCGAGAACTCATATCGCGAAGAGCTGCAGAAGTTATCTGTACCCTCGGCGTCCACTGTCAGTTCTTTGTCCGGCATCGTCCGAGATGAAGTTCAGCAGGCACTACGAGAACCGTCCTGTCAGACAGAGCCGCGACCCCTAAATGACTTCCCTCGCATGTCGTATGCGCAAACTCTGCTCCAGCCAGCACCACCTTTGCCTCCGCTTCCCACCGCAGCCCCTGCCATGCTTCCGGCAGATCAAACACTGCGCCCACCTGCACCACATTTCACTTCGCCTTATACCACAGCCCCAGCCATGCTTCAGGCAGTCCAAGCGGGCCCATACCTCAGTGACCGACGACCGATTCCGCGAAAATGAGACGTGTGGCGGGCCCCCGATCGACGTCCCCTTTGCTATCACTGTCGTGAACCTGGGCACATCTACCGACAGTGCACTTATCGACAGCTTGGACTTCGTGGTTTTTCGGCCAACTCCCCACCTCCTAGGTTCGGCCGGTGGCCTCCGGAAATCGCTGACTACGTTGCTCAGCAGCGCGGATCGACATCTCGGCACCACTCACGCTCTCCATCACCGCGGCGGTTCCCGCCGAATCATCGCACCTATGCGGGCGTGGCGCAGGGCCAGTCACCTAGCCCGCGTCGGGAAAACTAGCCTCAGCGACCTTCAGGGGCAAGGCCGCTCAGAATGGTCATGCTCAAGACCCCCTATCGACGCGGACTGAAGATACCGATGATAAATCGACGACACCACCGGCTGATTGCGGAAGAGTTTCCTTAGATATTCCTGTTCTGATAGATGGTCGTGAAGTCAGCGCTTTAGTGGACACTGGTGCGGACTATTCCCTCATTAGCGAAAAGCTGGCCGCCCTTCTCAAGAAAGTAACGACGCCTTGGAACAGAACGCCAATTCATACAGCTGGCGGGCATATCGTCACGCCACTCGGTATGTGCACGGCAAGACTGCAAGTCCGCGGTTATACATTTGTTGCCAGTTTGAGCGTTCTCCGGCAGTGTTCTCGAGACCTGATCATTGGCATGCCCCGCCGTGGTGGTCTAGTGGCTAAGGTACTCGGCTGCTGACCCGCAGGGCGCGGGTTCGAATCCCGGCTGCGGCGGCTGCATTTCCGATGGAGGCGGAAATGTTGTAGGCCCGTGTGCTCAGATTTGGGTGCACGTTAAAGAACCCCAGGTGGTCTAAATTTCCGGAGTCCTCCACTACGGCGTCTCTCATAATCATATAGTGGTTTTGGGACGTTAAACCCCACATATCAATCAATCAAATCTGATCATTGGCATGGATTTTCTCAGGGAGCATGGTGCTATAATTGACATTCGACGACGTCTAGTCACTTTCGCGACCACAAACGCCACAACAGTTTACGCCGACCCCAGCCACTTCCGAGTGTCTCTTCGCGTCGTCGACGACGCTGTCACGTTACCACCCCGTGCAACTGTTGTGGTTCAGGTGACGTGAGACGGAGTGATGCACGGTGAAGCAGTCGTAGAAAGCAATCACTCGTTTTTGCTGTCTCAGGGCGTCTGCGTAGCGAGAAGCCTTGTCGACCTTCGTGATGATCACTGCAACGTTTTTGTCACAAACTTCAGCTACGAGCACCGGCACCTTTTTCCTGGAACTGTCATCGCCTACGCCTACCCAGTCGCCAATGTCACAGAGTGTTTTGCTTCCGAAGCCATCGGCACTGCTGAAGCGCCTTTCCGCAGCGTCGACATCAATCCAACGCTTTCTGAAGCAAACAAGCAGCGCTTGAGCGAGCTGTTGCTGGAGTTCCACACATGCTTTGCACGTTCTTCAAAGATACGTCAAACACCGATAACTAAACACCGTATTATCACCTACGACGACGCGCATCCCATACGGCAGCAGCCTTACCGTGTTTCGCCAACCGAACGGCACGCGATTCAAACGCGGGTTAAGGAAATGCTTCAGGATGGCGTGATACAGCCTTCAAGCAGCCCTTGGTCATCACCAGTCGTTCTTGTGAAAAAGAACGATGGCACGCTTTGCTTTTGTGTCGACTACAGAAAGTTGAACAATGTCACAAAGAAAGACGTATACTCGTTGCCCAGAGTCGATGATTCTCTGGACAAGCTGCGACGCGCGAAGTATTTTTCGTCCGTCGACTTGAAGACTGGTTATTGGCAAATAGAGGTCGATGAACGTGACCGGGAAAAGACCGCTTTTTTAACGCCGCATGGCCTTTATGAATTCAAAGTGCTCCCTTTCGGCCTTTGTTCCGCTCCAGCCACATTCCAGCGAATGATGCACACCGTCCTGGCAGACCTCAAGTGGAAAAGTTGTCTCGTCTACCTCAATGATGTCGTTGTGTTATCAAAAACGTTTGACGAGCATCTTCATCGCCTTCGGAATCTGCTCGAAGCCATTAGATCGGCCGATCTCACACTCAAGCCTAAGAAATGTCATTTCGGCTACGAAGAATTAAAGTTTCTTGGTCACGTCATGGGCGCTGTTGGTGTTCGACGTGATCCTGACAAAACTGCTGCTGTCACCGCTTTTCCACCTCCAACTGACAAGAAAAGTCCGGCGATTTCTGGGTCTGTGCGCTTATTACCGGCGCTTTATTGAAAGTTTCTCTAACATTGCGGAGCCACTATTACGCCTCACGCGTGATGACACACCATTTGTCTGGGCTGACGAACAGCAGACTGCTTTGCGGAACTACAGCACCGGCTCTCTTCCCCTCCCGTGCTCGGCCACTTCGATGAAGATGCTGACACTGAAGTACGCACTGATGCCAGCAATATTGGTCTTGGAGCTATTTTGGTACAAAGACAAGATGGCATTGAAAGGGTGATAGCCTACGCAAGTCGCACACTGTCTCGCGCAGAATCTCACTATTCCACATCGGAGAAAGAATGTCTCATGGTCATTTGGGCAATTACAAAGTTTAGGCCATATCTCTATGGAAGACCATTTAAAGTGGTGACTGACCATCATGATTTGTGCTGTTTGACCAATTTACGAGACCCTTCAGGAAGATTAGCACGATGGAGTCTGCGCCTTCAGGAATTTGATGTCCACATCGTGTACAAGTCAGGCAAAAAGCACGAAGACGCCGACACGCTATCACGGGCACCTCTTCAATCCGCCAGTACTAGCGCAGAAGAGGACGGCGCCTTCATGGCAACTGTCAGCGAACCGGATCTGATGTCGCATCAACGAAATGACGCCAATCTAAGAATGATTATAGATCATTTAGAAGGTGGCCCTGCGCCCATTCCTCGTCCGATGTCGCGAACGTTGCCATCATTTTGCCTACGAATTGGCGTCTTATACAAAAGGAACGCCGGTGCTGGTGACAGATCTCATCTTCTCGTCGTACCTGAAGCCCTCCGCGATGACGTCTTATTAGCTTGCCATGACGAGACCACATCTGGCCATCTGGGCTACTCGAGAACTATGGATCGGGTGCGACAACTCTACTACTGGCCTAAAATGTCTGCCTGTGTCAAACGCTACGTGAAGGGATGCCGTGAATGCCAGCGTCGCAAGACACCACATTTAAAGCCTGCAGGCCATCTACAACCGATCGATCCACCACGTACACCGTTTGAACAAGTGGGGATGGACCTTCTAGGCCCGTTTCCTTTGTCTTCTTCTGGCAACAAATGGATTATTGTGGCAACCGATTATTTGACTCGTTACGCTGAGACGAAGGCGTTGCCACGAGGGACCGCATCTGAAGTTGCCAGCTTTTTATGCATGAAATTGTGCTACGGCATGGCGCCCCGTCACATGTCATCACTGATCGAGGGACTTCATTCACAGTGGAACTCTTGGATGATATCTTCAGGTTGAGTTACACAACTCATCGAAAGACCACTGCGTATCACCCTCAAAGTAATGGTTTAACAGAAAGGCTAAACAAAACGCTAGCTGACATGATCTCAATGTACGTGGATGTGCAGCACAAAACATGCGACGACATCCTGCCATACGTAACATTTGCGTATAACACTGCAACGCAGGAAACTACACGCTTCACACCATTCCGGATCGTTTATGGTCGACATGTTCGAACTATGCTGGACGCCATGATTCCATATGAGGATATCGACAAGCTCGACCAATTAGCCCCCGACATCAATGACTACATTCAGCGCGCTGAGGAAGCACGTCAACTGGCCCGTGTGCACATCCGAACTCAACAGTGCGCAGATGCACGGCCGTACAACACCCACCATCGAGAAGTTAATTATGAACCTGGTGACCAAGTTTGGGTTTGGACACCCATTAGGCGGCGAGGTCTCAGTGAGAAACTCTTGAGGAAGTACTTTGGACCTTACAAAGTACTCAGACGTGTGAGCGACGTGAACTACGATGTGGTTCGAGACGGAGGCTCGCCATCATCCCAGCGCAGGTTACCACGCCCAGAGACTGTACACGTAGTCCGCCTAAAACCATACTTGACGCGGTGATGCGAATTTTCTTCTTGTGCCAGTGAACTTTATGTGAACAGCGAATGTCGTTTATTTAAGATTTCCGGGCCCAGGACGCATTTTCTCTCGTGCACTAATTTATTTAATGTTTCTTTATGTTACCTACTTCGACCCACTGCTGTACACACTTTTGTTTGAGCATCGGGTCGATGCTCTCTTTGGAGGAGGAGTAATGCCACCTGGTGTTCTGTGCCAGTGAACAGTGGGTCAGTTCTGTGCCGGTGAACGAGGAAGACGAAGACTAGCAACCCGTGCCAGCGGAGACGTCCTTCTTTGTCTCTGAGATTTTGGACAGTCGCGCCCCTTTCTACGTTCGTTCGAGCTCTTAGCGCGTGACAATATGTTGAATAGTTTCAGATGTTTATGTAACCATTGTTTGCACCTGCGCAACGATGCCAACTGGAACATGCGTATTAGCAACACATGCTGGCTATGGACATTGCTACATATTTCAACTTAGGCAGACGGCAACTAACCAGGATGGCCGCCAACTTGAGATGACTGCTGCATCAAAGGTGTACATGTGTAATGTTTGTAAAATTGGCTAGGCAGCACTGAAGCCACTATTGACGTTTCATGAAGATTAGCAGCTATTAGTAAAGTAGTTCAGAGGCATGGCATAGCTCTGTGGTAAAATGTGTCATTTACACGCATAATTCTTGGGTTCAATTCTAGCTGGCACCTTGACATTCACTTTTTGCATTCGTCAGGTTGACGCTACCGATGTCTCCGCAGGAGCGTCTGCGCAAGTAGGCGCTTGGTGTGAAGCGACACCACGCACCTAAGCTGACGGGGGGGGGGGGGGGGCAACTCCCTTCGACGACTAGCCGTACGTGGCATTGTCATGTCATTGTCATGTCTAGAGAAAAGGGAACCTCGGGGTGTAGCCGACTCCTGGTAATTGGACTTTTAAGGCCCCCTGGTGGAGGAAGCACCCATTTTGTTCCAGCTTAACGCAGACGGCACTCCTTGGCTGACCCACCCAGGGGAAATCGGCACTCGCATATTCCTGCCTCTCTACCTACATATTCGTCTCTATCTTTCTCGTTTAACCTGTCCTCTAATCTTCTCTTTTCCATTTACTTCCAAATTTCCTCGCGGTTAGGGTTATCCCTGGGGGGAATTACCTCCCTTAGTCAAGGCCAAAGGGTTATAGTAGCAATAGATGGCTAACGTCTGTATACGTTCTCATTGTTGGACTCCATGGTGGGTGGCCAGCATAGCTACCGAATTATCATGCTTTCCTATTAAAAAAGTCCCCCCCTTTCCACACTGATCGATTCTGTAAAAAGGGTCGCACTGAAGCAAATAAAAATTTCTGACTAAAGAGAGCGATTACACAAAATGTTTTATTGTAACGTCTTTGTCTAAGACTAAGATTCAGGACATATCACCTTTTCCGATTGCTAAAGCAGTCAATGAATGCATTGAACACAATTACAGTACAAAAAATTGCATTCAGGATATCGTCTCATAGAAGTGCAAAACAAAGAACAAAGTGGCAAAATCAGACACATTGGAAGAATTCGACAACATAAACTCCATGTAAAAGCTCACCGATCTCTCAATACCACGCGGGGAGTAATATCCGACAATGAACTTCTCAATTTCACCGACGGAGAAATTGAGGAAGCTCTAGCACATCAAGGTTTACTTGCCGCACGACCAATCTTCATCCCTATAGATAAGAAGGAAACCCGTACAAGGAATGTAATACTAATCTTCACAAGCACGACTCTTCCTATAGCAGTTAAGGTAGCGCACTTATACCAGCGTGTGAGGCCCTACTTACCTAATCCAGGCAGGTGCTGCTGGTGCCACAGATTCAGGCATGGGCCTCATACATATTATGGTAACCCAACCTACATAACATGCGGCGAGAATGAAAATGATGATGGCGAGTGCACCAGTGCTTTAAGCTGTGTGAACCGCAAGGGGCCCCATGAAGCCCCCTGATGCTCCTGCCCAGAATGGCAAAAATAAAAGGACATTCACTGCAAACCAAAGAAAACATACTATATCCAGAAGCGCGCAAGCGAGTGGCGCTTGAACAAAAGGACACCCACACTGAAGTGGTGCAGAGGGGGAAGGCACTGCCGACGGTCTCTGTAGGCACAAAGGTTTAATTCCAGGACCAAGTGGCCGCAGTCCTTAACCCAGACAAGAGCGGAAAAAAGGCATCAAGTGCCTTTTTCATGGAGGCCATAAAGCCTCTACCAGTGTTGGTACCAGCCAACTTAATGTCCAGAAAAATCAGGTCTCACGATAGTATTGTGTAGCCAGCCTCCCTTGAGGAGGCCAGCATCATCGCTGGGCCCCAAAAAATTTGAGTGCCCTGCTGATGCAGATTCCATTGACGTTAGTCCATTGCACACTAAAAGCCTGGCAGACCCTGCTCCAACCAACAGGGCAATCAGGCAGCCCATCATCCGTCCTGCAAAAAAGAGAAAGGGAGCCGAAACACATTCTCGGCCCCACAAAAAAGAAGTGACCAAGCACACGAATAGCGATGTTTTTTAGCTTTTGCGCAACTAACTCGAAGTACTAAGTTTTATACACATCATTTCACACAATGGCATACATCAGTCAATGTAACTGCACAGGCATGACAGGAAACTTAAGCGACATTGAGGACATAATATAAGCTTCTCCCCTGTGGAGTTATGCTTGAGGAAACGAATCTTGGGCCAAAAAACACCGAAATACTAAACGATTACACTGTTATACGTCACAACTGCTTGCAAGGCAACTTGCTGTCGGGCGGCGTTGTCGTCGTTGTCCAAAGTGGTATAGCGATGAGAGAAGTTATAATTAACAGCTTCATTGAAATTGCCACAGCACCCATTTTATCTCATAAACTGTCACTATTTTCTCTATATACATTTCACCTCATTCACATTTGGCTGTAAAAGATCTAGAATTGATTGCGGAACACCTACGTAAAACTTTTCTAACGGCAGAGGATTCTATTGCGCACAACATGCTATGGCGTAGTGTGAAGACAGACAGTAGAGGGCACGTAGAAGAAGATTTTGTTCTAACTATCAATTTGTGTCTTTTAAACACTGGATCACCAACATACTGCTCTTCAGGCACAGAAAGCAGGAGTTGCTTAGATTTTGCACTGTGCTTTAACTCACTGTTTGCTCATTTTACATGGGAAACAATAAACAATCGTTACGGTAACGACCATCTACCGTCATTTGTAAAACTAATATCATCACTTCCGACCATACGCCCTTGACCGCAGCGTTGGAAGCTTCACCAAGCTAACTGGCCTTTGTCTAAACAGAAAGCCAATCTAAAAGATGAGTTCTCTGAACACCCAAGAATAGAGGAATAAATAACAAGTTCACCGCTTGCTGTCTCCATCGAAGCGAACTATTCGCCAGTCTTAAGAACTAGTGGGAAGAAAGCTAAAGCGATGGTTTTCTAGGGAGTGTGCGAAAGCCAAAAAAAGTATAAAATAAAGCATGGTGCAACTTTCGTAGGTACCCCGCATGTGACAACCTCCTCGCGTTAAAACGAGCTAAAGAAAAAGCACGATCTATTCGTGAAGATCCAGAAAAGTCACCCCGGCATAAATACATATCTACAATCAATAGCACAGCCACATCCAAGAAATTGTGGAACCAGGTTAAAAAATTCAGTGGTGACTACTCCTCATACGCAATGTCCACACTTACAGACCCAGGCACACAGACATCTCTAGAGGAGCAGGCGGACAGTATAGGCGAACACTTTTACACTATATCCAGTTCCGCTAATTACACGCAATATTTGCTGGCATACAAACAGACAGTCGAAAAACAAAACAAGAACTACCACTAACCCGTGGCCTGGATGAGTCGTACAACACTCCTTTGGCACTCTAAGATTTGAACTCTGTGCTTTCGGAAGGAAAAAAGACACTAGTCGGGCCTTACAGAATTAATTACGCTACGCTCACGAACCTGTCACAAGCTGCCGCGCAAGCATTATAAACTTCTTTAGCGTGATTCGAAATACCGGCAAAATACCCACAAAATGCAAAATGGCAACCATAGTGCCATTTCTAAAATCTGGAAAACCACTGACTTCACTGAGTAGCTATAAACCCATAGCACTTGCAAGCTACAAGGCAAAAGTATACGAAAGCACAATAAACATCAGACTAACATACATCTTCGATATAGACAACCTACTAGAGGATCGTCAATGTGGGTATAAAAGAAAGACCCTTCAACGATCGATCATTTTGTTCTACCTGAACACACAGTACGTAAGGTCTTCTTACATAGGCAACACTGCCTAGCAGTGTTTTTTTTTTACCTGGAGAAGTCCTACGACACCACGTGGAGGTACGGTAAACTGAGAGACCTGGCAAATCTCGGAATACGCGGAAGAATGCTTCATTGCCTTTCTTTCTATCAAACCGAAACCTTCAAGTACG
Organism: Rhipicephalus microplus; assembly: GCF_043290135.1. Taxonomy (NCBI): domain Eukaryota; kingdom Metazoa; phylum Arthropoda; class Arachnida; order Ixodida; family Ixodidae; genus Rhipicephalus; species Rhipicephalus microplus. The sequence goes on along the minus strand of NC_134710.1, from coordinate 392,134,154 downwards.
GTAGCGCTCCAAATTATCGCATGTTTTTGTTCAAGGGAATGGTGTGCCGCAGGGTTGTGTGTTAAGCACTACAAAGGTAAACGATACATCCAAACATGATAATTATGACACGGAAGTCATGTACGGCATCATTTACCTCCACCTCGTAACGTTGTGCTGATTTTAAAGTGACATATCAACCTTTCTCGTTCGTGCTTCGCATATCCTTGATTCCCACTGTACGGTTTGTGACAGCCACTCGATTCTTACTGTACTTGAGATTTGACAATTTTTTTTATAAAGCTGCCGAATGAGCACTCTATCCCATATAGAGAAGTGGCTTGATTTTTTATTGCCTTCTGGCTGTCACAAATTTGCTTATCCGCCTTTCTCTCAAGAAGATTGAGAGGGCATAGCAATTCGCGTCTGAACATCGCTCTCGCAGGTGTCAATCCTGTGGCATTGTGTATCGTCTTGTGTTGCCCATATAGAAATCTTGCAAGTCATCACTGTGTGGACTTGTCTGCATAAGCAGTGCTCTTTTCAGCTCCGCCCCATACCGCTATGGCTGGCTGTTTGGTGCAGGGTGGTACGCTGGTAAGATTGCAGCCTGTATGCCGTCTGACGCATAGACCTGCTTCATCTCGTTGGAGATAAATGCTTTTTCGTTGTCGGTGATGACCTTTTGGGAATTCCGAACGTTGCAAAGAGCCTTTGGAGCACGTCGACAACAGCCGCGGATGTTGCTTGAGTCATGTGGCGGACTTCCAGCCACTTTTTGTATGCGTCCACAACAACGAAGTAGGTGCGCCAGAGTAGTGGCCCCGCGAAGACAACGTGTACTGTGTTTCATGGTGCCTGGGAATGGTCCCACGTAGGTATATGGACTTTGGGTCGGCTCTTCTGGGTTGAACGGCGTTTACCCCACTGTCACACCGTTTCTTTGATCACCTTCTGAGTGCTGGACGCGTCGATTATTAAGTTGAGCTCGTAAAGGGTCACGTCCGGTGAGTCTTGCTGTGTCGTCAGTGGTGCGGAGGCAGCAGTTCAAGTACCTTGTCGGGGTTATTCAGTTTATTTCTCATTTTTGCCTTTGTCCGTTTTTCAATGATGGCCTTTTCAATGCGCCCGCGTTTCTTGCAGTTTTTGCAGGAGGCTGTCTGGAACCTGCAAGTCCCCGGATTGTGTTGCGAGTTACAACGCCAACAGCGTTGTTTCTTCTTTAGGGTATAGGTGCTCGAGGGACCTTGCTTGTCTGTCTGGCGGGTTTTTGTGCAGGATTAGTCAATATCTCTACACTCCGTTTTCATGTTCTTTTATTCTTCGATGGCGTTTTCAGCTCGCAGTGCGGATGAAAGCTTTCTTGAACTTCCTTCTCTACGAACAGCCGTTGCTGGACCTTCAAATTCCGAAGATTCCAAACAAAACAATCACGCAACATGACGCCCATAGGCCGCATTGTCGGATTCACCGCAGTGTCTGCGCTTGTCCCAAAATTGCAGTCTGCTGTTAGCTTCTAGAGCGCCGTGACGTAATAACTGACCATTCCGTCGTGCCGTTGGTCACGTCGCTGGAATCTTGCCTTGCAGAAGACCTTAGACGGTTGTGGACAAAAGTGAGCTTAGAGCATCCCAACTATTTCCTCGTAGCTCACTTGATTGGGTGGGTTCGTTGAACGAGGGCGCACATAATGTCATGAGTCTGTTCCCCGCACAGCGTTAGCAGATGAGCACGTTTCTTCGATGCACCCGTAATGTCGTTAGCCTCAAAAGAAGAACTGTAGCTTCCCGTATCAGGATATGCAGAAGCTGGAGCTGACACTGAATTCGGGTAGCCGATCAACCTTGGCGTCGCCATGTCGTTTCCTTGACGGCGTTGAAGTGCCAATGAGTCCAGTCTTCTTCGTTGCCAACTATTACGCCTGGACAGACAGTTGTGGCTGTAGGTGATTTATTAAAGTAACAGGGAACGTATCAAGCTCAGAATCGTAGCTCAGGCGTTGAAGTTACTCATCGCCAGCGTTCGACACACGGTTGGTGCTCATGCCACAACGCCAGTCCAGTCGGGCGCGAACTTCATTCTTGTCGTCGTCTAAGGTGACATTTCAGTTACAGTTTCGGTTTTTTTAAAAGATATAGCAAACCAAAGCTCCAGTTTGCGGAGCAACCATGACGCCGCGCTTGGCTTTGGCGGCCAGCTCCGGGGAATTTATGATTGGCACGGCAGAGGGCGCAGGCGATTCAGTGTGTTTCGCCGAAGCGGGAGCGCGTGCAACGCGCAGAACGCGTTCTGCAGTCGGTACGGGCAACTTCAGCGCCGTGCTGTCAGCTTCGCACGCTAAAACGAGACGCTTGCTGTGCGAATCTGCCTTTCCGCGATGGAAGAAGCAATCACACGGAAGCGTTGGTGAGGTCTGAAGTATTGTTGTGTCGTGGGCTGCTACAACAATGCAGAAAACACCAAGGGATCCTCTCCCCGTCTAAATATGTATCGGTTCCCCAGAAAGTCATGCTGGGGAACCAAACACTGAGCCGTTTTCGCGAAATATACACCAAGCATGACAGGAGAGCCGGAAAAAAACGAGGCGAGCACTTCAACTTGACTCGCAGTGGTTGAAGGCCAAACCCCATAACCACGAAAATGCTCGCGACAGCAATGAGCGACGCGACGTAGATTGCCTTCGCGCGAACAGTCGTTTGCGCGGGCAAACCTCATTCACGCAATGGTCTCGGCTAGCGAAGTCCACCGTTGCTTGCATGAGGCCATCTACTCGTACCAAGAAAACCACGCAGCAATCGGTAAGCAATGTAAAAAAAAAATTGGCCCCGTATCTGCATGTAAGCTGCAAATGTCGTCGAAAGACGATAGTCTAGCGTGTGGACGAGTGAACAAAACATTTATTTGATCTTCTGCGCAAGAAAATCGGTGAATGGTATTCCGTAGGCGCTGCGTTAGAGTGCCTCGAGCGTGCAGCGGAGGCGAACGAGTGCATCAAGTCACGTCACACGTGAGACATGAGTACCATCTGGCAGTTCCTTTTGGAAAACAAAAAATCTCGCCGTGCGCGCCCGTCTCAGAGGTGATATGCTGTAGAACGCGGGGCGACGGGTAGGTGCCACCACCATCTCGTCTTAGCAAAGCGTTGGAAACACTCCCCATTCCGTACAAGCATTGCATGGTAAGCGCAGCGTGATCAGCGCTACGGTCCTTAAAATTACTTATGTGTGCATTTTCTAGTAAGTGACGCATATGCAGAGTATATGCGTGTTGTTATAGTGCCCCAGACATGCACAATTATTGCTTTTTAAATTACAATTGCACAAGCATGAGCGCTCAACCTTGAGCATTATTGGTGGTCACTGCGGATGGTGTCGGTCGTTCCAAGTACCCGATGCCGGTAAGAGTAGACAAACAGACAAATGTACAGAGAGACAGACAGACCAAAATTATTGGGTCGAAGGTCCCCAAGAAAGAAAAATAAAATCCATTGCTGCGTAATCTAACGGAACGTGCCTATTATTATCTTGCAGCACGTTTTTATGTGCACGTGCATAAACCTTACGTTATTTCTTCGTTGCGCACGCGTGACTCGGGTGGAGAGGAGCATGAGAGGAGGTGGTGGTTTAGCGGCACACAAGGAGAACCGCCAGTACGTCAGTCATGTACGCACATCCTGTTTCGGCGCTTTGAGCACATCACTTCCGGGCGATGGGCAACGGTTTCCAAGTCTGCCAAACCGAGCTCTCGCGTGAGAACTACCACGCGACACGTCTTGCGAACGCCCTGTTTTGTCGATCATAGCATCGCTTGTCGCTGTCGCGTGCATTTTCGTGGTTATGGGATTTGGCCTTAAAGCTAAGCTCGCTGCCTCATGGCGAAGTCAGCGGGTCATGCTCCCGCGGCGCGGAGGACGCGACTCAAGTTTCTCGGACATTTTGATGACAAGGCCCTACAGGTTTAGTTTTTATTAATTTTTTGGCATGCCGCAAACATTTGCACATGACAGTAAACAGCTGCTACTGCTAGATAGCACATCAAAACAACAATTACGATTTTCAGAAACGTGAAAGCAGCGCATCAATAGACTACGTGACTTCATGTCGACAGAATGAAACTTACCTTGAGACATACGTCTTACACGGTGTTTTCACAGACCTGAGAAGTGCATTTCGCAATGACTCGGGTGTCTTCGTCTTCTATTGTATACTCCACATTATAAATGTGACTAACGAGCTTTACTGCTTTCGTTAGATTCGCTTTTCGGAAATCTTGGCCAGCTTAGTGATTTTCTTGAACCCCCACTGAAGGCGGTATAATAGAAGGTGACTGAAACGCACAGCGCGCGCTCTGCACAGACAAGTAAACGTGCAGCAGCGAGTGGCGGGAAGGGAAAGCGCGCGATGTACATCCCCGATTTCTACTTTTCTACCATAGATAGCGCTGCCTGTCCAGAGCCGTAGCACCACGATGCGTTGCTTTGGCTCTCTTTAGACGTTTTCTGGCAGAGTTTGCAAATCAGAGCACTATCCACACTCTACTGTGCACTCTTAAAACATTTTTAGTAGTACTTGCCAACTTTGAAGTATTATTAGTTTATCACATATGTTACAACCCTGGTAGCGAGGGTAGTTAGTATCAGCGAGGGTGGTAACAGTTACTACCTTTGCTGATACTGCCACCATTTAGTAATTGTTAGTATACCCTGGCCATTATCAACCATAGGTATTTTTTAAGGTTTTCAAGAAACAGCATAGTAACTGATAGTGCCTTGTTCCTTCTGCCACAATATTTCTCCATTGCGAATGTTGGTCCTTTAATCTCTCATTACTTCACAACTTGGGGTAATCTTGTGTGGTATGTCACGAACGTGAAGTATACATAAACCTAACGAGTTCACTACGCTACAGTATGTAGTAAGCGTGGAGTATTTATTGCCCCTACTTCGAAGACGCATGTCTGGCACCGGAGAGCAATTGTGTTCCCAGAAGAAATATTAAAAATGTGAGCACAGCTAACCATATCATACTAGCTGATTTCGTTTTTGAGGACGTAGCATAACAATTTATTCAGCCTTACTTGCAAAAAATTATACGTCATATTTATTTACTATAAAAGGGCCACAGAACGGCAATATGTACAGTGGCGAAAACAAGAAATCGAACCCATTAACATAGTCTCAATGCATTAGAATGTTTCACACTGCTAATATATCAGCGGGTAAACGGTAGTAACCATTTTTGGTGTTTTACGCGCTAAAAAATAATAGTATTTGGAGACATGCCGTAATGAGGGACTCCTGAATAATTGTGACCGTCTGGTGGATTTCCATCTAACTGTCTTGGTAATTTGGTGTAATTTACTGAGTTTGTTGTAATTTCCTATTAAAATGCGTGTAGAACTTGCTCATGGTTCATTGACTTGTACTCCTACGTTTAGGCAATATCAGAATGATTTACATATCTCGGTTGCGTTACTTAAAACAAAATGTTTTTCTTGATCCATGTATATCTTCTGGGTCATTTTTTTTTCATTTAAAGATGATACGTTGAGAAGACTAATCTAAAAAATTATACACAATAGATAATATTTACCATTTTGGATCAGGCAGTCAAAAGCCGGGTCGCAAAAATGTAGTCTCTGGGCAAGAAAGTCAGTAATGGCTGAAGCTACTACCTGTATTCTTCCAACTACAGGTTTTCCCCCTCACTTTAATCCAAGTGCCAGCCTAAATAATCTGCACACCATTGAAATAATCTGAACGCCGAGCTATTTAATCCATGTGCCAAACATTTAATCCAGGCGCCAACATATTTAATCCAAGCGCCAACTCACTCAGGCCGCGTGCCAGTGAGTTTAATCCAAGTGTCACCTTGTTTAATCCAATTTCCAATGACTTTAGTTCAGGTGCCAGTCAGTTTAATCCACGCACAAAAACCAGAATACGGGGCGTAAAAACGGCAGTGCAATTGAAATGCAGTTCCTACAGTATAAAAGACAATAGTCGGAAGGTAGAATCAATCATTATTATTTGTATTCGCCGATAGTATTTTTAAAAAATTACTGCCGTGATTCGCTTAAGCCACATTTGGAGTGCTTATACTTTGCTATGCGCAAGGTTGTATAATGAGTGATTCGCCCAGGTGAAATAAATTTAATGAAAACGAAAAAAACGCAGGAACTTAATACTGAATATTTTACAGTGCAATGAAATTCAGTATCCGTCACTGAAGCTTATAATTGGCTTTGGTACACACTACAACATTACATGACCAGGACAGGTCATGTAATGCGAACGACACACTATGTTTATTGGAGTGCAGGAACGCATACTAAGAGATTAAAAGCATGGTCGCGGACACAGATGGGTCAAAGACAGCTACATAATCAAGTAATTAGGAAGCCCTCGCGCGGCACGCACTGTGAATTAGGGATAATTGCAATGTTTTTTTTTTCCTGTAATGAACATAAAACGTAAACTGATCATTCTGATGTGGCAATAGAAGTTTATTTTACATTATTGTATGCTCTTAGTTTTTTTATTCAAACAAAGTTAAATGTCTCCAATGATACGAACAGTACTGATTGTTCGTTTAGGTTGTTAGTTTTGTGACATACTTGACGAATGCGATGAAACGAACACAGAGTAAACAAAATGATAATAACACGCAACTGACCTTGGGCCTACCTTTCTTCTTTTTGTGCACGTGTTTTTTTTTTTTTTGCGCGGCATTATGCCTCTCATCGCACATTGGAAGCCTGCGGATTCAGTGCAATCACTAAATTATTTGTTCTGTCCCCCCTCTCTATCTCTACACACACACACACACACACACACACACACACACACACACACACACTCACATATTATATATATATATATATATATATATATATATATATATATATATATATATATATATATATATATACTTATATATATATATATATATATATATATATATATATATATATATATATATATATATATATATATATATATATATATATATATATATATATATATATATATATATATATATATATATATATGTGTGTGTGTGTGTGGGGGGGGGGTGTACACATACATACATATACATATACAGGAAAACAAGGGTGATTCCTACTAATTATTCAAGAAATGCAACATAGGCACAGGTTAGTGTATTTATTAAAACAGATTTGTCTCATAGGGCTCGGAGACGATGTTCACAAGTCATCTTCACGCAAACCGGCAGGCACGAAAGAGAAATTGTGCCGATCAAAGGCCGCGCAGTCCACGCGCTGTATTTGTTGCATTGAGTGGCGAACCGCATCCAGCAGCAAAGAACGCCTGTGCTCCTTTTTCGTCATGCCTTGCGGTGTCACTAAAACTAAATTACGACGTTCGCTCAGGTAGGCCTTCACGTGTGACTTGAATTTCGAGAAGGCTTCTTCTATAGGGTTAAAGAAGGGACTGTACGCTGGCAGGCGCTTAATAGAGTGCATGGAGTTAGCCAAAGTCGCCTGTTTTGCTCGAGCGTGAGCAGGTGCATTATCAAAAAGGAATACAGCTTCGGTATTTGGCTCATCACGTTCTACGCGGGCCGAAACATCACTGAGGAAGTCATTAAAAACAACCCAATGAACTTTTTCCACCACAGTCCAGTGAATAACTCCATTAGCGGACATGCATGCTATAATGTTCAACTTCACTCCCGTTGTCGTTGTGGTCATGTGCATAGCTGGTTGTCCTTTAGCTGCCCTGCCAAAGTTCCTGGAACACCAGATATTGAAGTTAGTCTCATCCAAATAGAAGCGGCAAACACGCGGTTCATCAGACTGCAGCCATTGGGCCTGCAGCATGCGGCTGTGCTTGATATCGTCACGGTTGCGGTCTGTGGGCCTGTGCGTCACTAGCTTCATCGAGTAGCAGTGGGCATCCAGCAAGCGGTTGACTGTGCTTGCACTGATTGTTACTCCTGGCATTTCTTTCTCCAGGGCCTCCTTTATTTGATTCAATGTAAATGTACAGTTTTCGTCAACAATTCGTCTCAAAGTACTCACGACATCATCTCCAAACTTTCTTTTTGAACCGCCACCATGCTTTGATGTTTCTCTGTCGGTATATAGCGGCAATCGATCTTGCTGTTTTAATTTTGATGCCTAGAGCGTCGGCCAGTTGCTTTAAGTCCCCGCCACGCCTGTAAACGTCCACAATCCTAGCCCTGTCGACCACCGCTACTCTGCTGTTTTTTCGACGAGGTTGGTCGGGGTTCTTAAGGTGTGGTCCTCGTTTGCGTCCAGCCATGACTTCAAGCAAAGCTTTCTCTTCGTCTGCAAATATTCCCGTATGAAAACACACGTTTCAAGTAAACATGCTTCCGCTACACTAAGCGTCGTCTGTTACATGAAAACCGGAGTATCTACTTTGATGCTTTTAAAACAACTTATTTCCACATGAACTCCAACAAATGCATGTTTGGTGTTTTTAAGTGGTTATTTTTGATTTCAAGAACGAATGAATATCATCTGTCGGTCACTGTTCTCCCTGGGCTGAGCAGACGACTGCGGTAGCCTCAGTGCATAAGTAGCCAAATGCCGTCTGCTCAGCAGACGACACGAATCTATGCATATGCGATGGTGTAGATCGTTAACCGGAATGAAGCAGTCGCAATGCAATAAAGGCTAACATGGAATCTATGAGCAAATACATTTAAGTACCCATAAATGTAATTACTACTGACTGTTTTTTTTTATTTTGAAGCTATGACACCAAAATGTTAAGGGGAAGTCGCACTGCGCTCTTCATTTCATAAGCGCTACCATGTATAGCCGAGGGAAAAGTTCCTGCTGTGGCACCATGTTTACGTTATTCTGACATTTATACTATATATAGTGGCTAACTGTGTGTTTCTAGCGCATGGATGAAACTGACTGGTACCTGAATTAAAGTCATTGGCAATTGGATTAAACACGGTGGCACTTGGATTAAACTCAATGGCACGCGGCCCGAGTGAGTTGGCGCTTGGATTAAATATGTTGGCGCTTAGATTAAATGTTTGGCACATGGATTAAATAGCTCGGCGCTCGTATTATTTCAATGGCGTGCAGATCATTTAGTCTGGCACTCAATTGAATTAAAGTGAGCGGGAAAACCTGTAGTTTACTAACGTATGTAGTAAACAGGTAGCAAAGTTTCGTAATGGCGGCAGCAAGTAACTGTTTACTAACGTAGGTAGTAAACAGGTAGCAAAAGGTTAGTAACGGTGCGCGAAAGGTAGTAAGCGCTGTAGTTACCACCTATTTGCTTGCAATTGCTACAGTTTTACTAACATTAATTTCTGAGGATGGCAGACCTATAAGCCGTCCCGGTGAAGGTTGATGCGTGTATTTAGACAATGTTGTTAACGATTTAGAGTACTTCGTACTCTACTATGGGAGAGCATAACGCCGTCCCGTGCGCTCTTAGGCGATGCGTTTAGTCTTGGCAGAACTGCATACAACCGCTCCGCGGTGGAATGAAAACTATTGCGAATAACCACCTTACTTTCGATACTTCCGTATGTTTGTTTTGCCACATTTATTAGACAATTATTAGTTTGTGGCATGTGCAGGACGTTAGTGGTTTTTCAGTCTATTCTAGCCACCGTCCTTTAATTTTAAAACATAAAAAAAACACTTTCCGTACTTCTAGACAACATGAGAACATGCTTACTGTTTGTGTGTTGGAGATCGATGAATAAAGTGACCGGGAGCTGCTTGTGGTACAACACCTGCGGCTATCCATCGCAATCGTGAAAACGCGAATACCCAACAACATTGGCGCAATAATTAAATACTAGACGACGCTATACCGACTTTCAAGGAGGCTTCACCTAACCACGTACCGACGTTTTTAGATACTGTTAATTTGAAAAACCCGCGCCGGAGACGGCACTAACTGGTATCCGCTCCGAGGGTGGCGCTGGCGTAGCGTTGAGATTGAGCCGTCGACGACGCCGTTTGATTCCCGCGGCAGCGTCGAATGTTATTGTTGGTGTTCGCTTGCTGAGACAACGGTGGTGCGAGCTTGAAGGATAAATTGTGGTCATCACAAAATTAATTTCATATGTGACACGATGATCAAGCATGCTTGAGTGAATTAGCATGGTAAACATGCCGACTTGCAGAGCGCCGGGCCGCGAGTTTACAAAGGCGAGCGGATAGAGCCACCCACAATGCACCGCGGGCCAGCGCTCTTGGAGGCTATGCATTTCCGCCGGCCTAACTGTGTCATCGCGCTGTCGCTCCCCGCACTTTCGTATAGTGTTGCCAGAGGCTGCTGCTGCAGCTAGTGGGGGGGCCGCCTTGCTCGCAAAGGAAACCCCTCAATTCTTTTGGACCTGCGGTGAGTTAAGTTGGATACTCGCGAAGAAATCGTGTGCGCCCACCTGTCGCCTCTCGCAACCGAAAGCCGGCTCGTTCATGACGCAAGTGGGCACTGGAACGACGTGATCAAGAAAAGGAAAACCCTCTACGATTGACATCTCGCAATCGGTTCATGTTTCAAGCAGTGCGCGCGCCTTGTATCGCCGCTGCGCTGCGCTCCTCGCTCTGCCCAACGTTTTGCCGGCCCGTTATCAACGATGTAAGTTTGGATGTTTACTAAGTCGTATGCAATCAACACAAAACGACGCGATCACGTACTTGTGCAAGCCTTGCCTCGTCGCTGGTCAGAAAGGGGGTTTCGGAAAAATCACACTCCGCTACGTCGCGGTCGTCACTTCAGGGTTAATTAGCTTTAGCTGATGCTCAGCACTGACTTCTAAGCTACGCATTATGAATAGGAACGTGCCATGCCACACGAAGACCTTCCAAACACCACTGTGCGGCTTAAAAAAAGTAAAGCTTCCGGCCTCGCCCGTTCATATATTCAACGCCTCCTTGATATATTACATGGACAAGCTAATACGTCATCGTTAAGGCAAAAGAACGCCGCTTATTAAATATTGCCTATCGGCGCAAGTAAGGTTCGAACAAAAACAACATTTTTCTGGTGCGTCCTGCAGAAAAAAGCGCCCGTGTTTTCTTTTCTTTTTTGGCGCTTCAGTGCAGCATGCATGTGTAATGCGGTGAAGCTGTGAGGGCACGCGCAACTTTATAATATGCGACCGAGCACCTCGACATGATGTTTTTCTCTTTTTTTTCTACAATCCGCCCTTGTCCAACAAGCAGTCATGCAAACTTGATGGCAAGTAAAAAAAAAACATACCTGGCCACTAGTGCCACATAGCCGTCACATGAAATTGAAATAAAAGCAGGAGTGCAGACCATGCATAGAGATACACTGGAGGATGTTCTAAAGCATAGACCATGCTCTCAATGAAACATAGAGAACTTTGATGCTAGTGTCTGTGGCAGCTGCAACGCACAGCACTTCAGCTAGCATGGCAGGGATGGGTAGTACACGAATGTGTCTAATGTTCGTTCTTTTAGCTCCGTGTGGCCTGAATTCGCTTTGCCACAAGACAAAGTTTTGCAAAAGTTTAAAATCAATGCATAGCTATAAACACAGCCACAAGTGCATGGGAAGCCTGCAAACACGAAAACTAGGCAAATCTGTGAAGTACCCATCATTCCCATGGCAACTAAACGACTGCAGTGCCAGAGTTATTTTAGGAAACTATGAGACCATAAAAGTCACTCAGGATCTTGCAATTGCACCTTGTTTTATTTTTGCATCATTTAAAAACAACGCTTTGCTGGTGAAATGCCATTCGAAGTATCACAGGATCATTGCTTGCTTAGACCCCTCATCATCCAACCTTGTATAGGTGAAAGCCAGTCCTTACGCATGTACCTGTTGAAATAAACATCCGTTCATGTGACTGCCTGATTTGTGCAAGGATTATAAGATGCAATAAGACTTTACAATTCATTAGTATACACTTTAGAAACAGATATTGAATTCAATTCAGCAAATAGTTCAACTGCCTTTTGCAACGCAGCATATGCCAGGTAGAAAATGCAGCAAAGGCAAATATATTCTGGAAATTGTTTTGCAAAGCCTTCACAGGCATGGTGGCAAATATATCGGTTAATACCAGCAATGTCTATTTTCTGCCAAGCTCTGAAAGCTCTTGCACGAGTTGTCTAAAATGCCTATACACCTCTTCAGCCTATGAACTTGGCGTTTCACTGCAATGTAATGTTAAAATCAGAGGAAATAGTAAACCGCCTGTAAGACTTATAAGCTGTTGTAAAAAGAAAAAGCAATATATTTCTTAATATTGAAGAAGCATTCTGAACAAAATTAGACCAACTGAGGCTGCCACAAGTGGCCTTGAAAATGTGAAAATACTTGCCAACATAAGTTGCTGGTCTAATGTGGAGGCCACGCATTTCAGTCAGCTGTACACATCGATGCTATGTCTTTGTAATGCTATGAAAATATTCATAATAGCACCTATAGACACAGCATAATACACCCAGTTTATTATGTCTTTTGGCATTGAGGATAAAAGATAGCTTATTCCTTTGCATACATTTCTAATATTTCTGCAGTTATGAAGATTAGAAGCTTGACGACTGCTGGCATACTAGTTTATGTTTCTCAAAGAGATGTGGACATCTATAAATCGCGAAGCCCGAAATATAAATTTCAAAAAGTGCGAGGATATCCAAATGCAGAGCTGTGAAATGTTATGCTCACACCTCTTATTTAATCTCTATACGAAGTTTCGGTTCAGCAAGGCATTATACAAGTATCGATGTTCATATGCCTCATGACTGGCATGTGTATTTACACAAGTTTTTCACTGCCATTCAGGGTTGTTGCAAGTACTGTACTGAGCATGTGTTCCTCTTTCCCCCTAAAATATCCCTGGTGACAGCACTGTTGCCAGCATTATAATTGAAGCAATGCAGGCAGTGACTACAGTGCCAAATGCATGAAACACCTCGACATTGAGGTCTCGTCATACAAACTAGCTAATCTCAAACTTTGCGAATGATTGGGCTACGGCCCAAGTGGTGCAAGGGTTTCTTGCGAGAAGAAAAAAAGTAATAAAAGTGAACTGCTTTCTTAGCCCTTTCAGATACCACCTACGAAGAACTGTATGTACTTGTGTGAAACTGACATTTCAAGGCACTCGATATTCTATTGCAACAAAAATAGCGGCATAACACGAGGTGCATTTAAAAAGAAACCGAACTTGTGCTTTACTGTAGTCTTTGACTTTGTTTCTCGGCCACAAGTATGGCCAAACAAAAAATTTCATCTTGGAAGTGCCGCCTGCTGCCTTAGTCCATATCACAACTATGCGACATCTGGTGGAGGTGGTTTCTTTTATGTTCTGGGCGCCCCCATCAAGCCATGAACCCAGCTCCAGTGCCAAAAAAGATACCCGACGCCGACCTTGAGCCTGTAATCTTCAACTTCTTCAACCATTAATGTTTTTTAGATTACTGCGTAATTTTCAATAAAATAACTAGTGGTAATGGCAGTTCATTTCTCCAATGTTACCTCAACACTGTAGCAGCTTGGTGCAGCACATGGCAAATAGATTTAAACATGCATAAATGTAAGCAAACATGCATAAGAAGATATGCAGACATCTTGCTAACATACTAGGTAAATGTCCTACACAATCGGGTCAACTCATATAAATAATTAGGTGTTCTTATCTCATTGAACTTACCTCAGGCACCTCACACTGAATATGTTACTAATAATGCCGATTACAAGTTAGGCTACATACATTGCACCTTCTCAAAACCCCGATATACACTAAAACTACTCCTATATGCAACATTATTACGTTTCAAACTTGAATATGCCTCTTCTGTGCGATACCCTTGCCACGACAACTTGATTCACTTGTTTGTACAGAATAACTCCATCCGCTTGAAACCTTCTCACTGTAATTGCATTGCTGGTATAACTTCAATGAAATCTAGCCGAAGCCTTGCTTCTTTTGCACCCCCTTGTAAAATATCCTATTTAGCTTCATTTCACGAATTATTCAGTCATACCACCCTGCATGACCAACTAATCCTGAATCCTCAGTACATATCCCATTGCAGTGACCTCGTCATAAGGTTGGCATCGCATTATGCAACTCCCAGTGTTTTCATCTTGTACATTGGTACATTGAAACCAACTACCTGAAGACATGTCACTATTAGTAATTGTTTTCCAATAAACTTTACTCAGTATTCTGTAATTATCCAAAATAGATTAACTAACATTCTGTATTTACAGGCTGAATTATGTATTGTGTTTGTTGTCCTTACACAGCTAACATTGTGTAATGATGAGTTTATTCTTTGTTTACTAACTTTTCATGCTGCATTTTCCTTGTCCACTTTGTAACCAGTCCCCTCTATTATGCTGTAAGGATTTTGAGAGTAAATAAAATAAAAATAAATATGCAACTGTATGCTGCAAAAAGAAGTTAAATAAAGAGATTAGAAAGTCAATATATTTTGATGTTTCTTAGCCCCTACAAATACAAATAGAAAAATCAAGGGGTGTACACAATTGTGTACGTAGCGTGTCAAACGGTTGACATTCACCCAGCATTCCTTGCAAGCACCGAAAGCCGATGATTCAGTCCTTTTTATGCCAACTTAGTTGGACATCAGGGGTTGGCACTCCTTTAAAAAGTGGAGTTCGCTTGTTTGGGATTAAACAAAACCAACTTCATGCTTCAAAAACTAACATTTTTCAGGCAAAGTAACATGAAGTATCAACATTTTTAGGCTTGCACTTGAAATTATTACAGTTCATTTATAATTTTAGTGAAGTAAAAGGTTAAATTATGTGACAGCTTTGTGTTAGTAACAACAACAAAGCATTCAGAAATACTACACAAAGGCAGCTGCTGTCCCTATCACAGTACATGTCCACAATGAGGAGAACGTTACAATACCTTGTGTAGCACATGTGAGAAAAAGACTCGACAGGTTTTCACACAACCAATGTTTTCTTTATTTTCTGTCCCCCTCGCGCCAGTATTGCTGCTGCATCGCACGTGATCACGCACATCCCCTTCTTCCATCACGACGCGATCCCCTTGCTGTTGGTGGCACTACAACCCAGTGGCATTCAAGCCCTTAGCACCGAGGTTCACACTGTTTTTGGCGGCCAGCCTGCAAGTAGGAAAGATACCAAAGTGTTTTTAAGTATCGCGTTCTGCGACCTGCTTTCAAGTCAATTTTTATTCTAGTTTCTCAGAACTTTGCAAGGAAATATGAAGAAATGGAAACAGTCAGCAATCCTAGATGTATCAGAACTATAGTACAAGTCAAAAAGAAGGCAGGAAATTGAACACACAGAGAAGCACACAAGCAGCACAATAAAGAGGACCCCAAGACATAATGCATACAAAACCATGAGAAGTGCATTGTGGATGACATATTTTGATCATTAAGCTTACCAGATATATTTTCGGCAAGCAGCACACCTACAGGGTACTGCACATGGAGATGCATGTCAACTGTGGGCACACAGTATTGAGTTAACATGGCTCACATTTTTCTACGCTTCATGGGCATGTAGGACTGCCTTGTGGGGGTGCGCGGCAATGGATGGTGGAGCTTGTGCGCTGAGAAGCAGCAAAGGTGGCTCAATAAGGAATGAAAGCACCATTTGCAAGAAAAAAAAAGAGAGTTCAATTATTTTGTATTAACGGCGTGTTACTATTATGTCCTTATTGTACCAAACTCATGAAAATGAACATTGGTGATTTTATTATTTACAAGTAAGCAAATACACAAGTGAAATAAAAACTGTCTGTTTGCATCATTTTTCACACACCCCACGGGCATTGAGAGACCATCTGAAGCTTCTGGTGGGTAGGGCACAATGACGATATATCTATTCTAGTTTTATTTAGCGCTCATAAGTATGTAGGATGACTGCCAGTTGGGCGTGTTGGTAAAGGTTCATGATGAAACAAGTGCAAACAAGCGCAGTGTCCTCTCTGAGTCTGGGCTCATAAATAATTCAGTCATTCAAATGCAAGCTCTGAAGGCCAGAATGCAAGGCAGCACCTCAAGTAAGTCTTTCACTTTCAAGTGACTATGATAGTCCTCCACTGCTTTGCTGTTTTGTATCGCAATAAAAACCATACGTCTGAAGTGTCCAACATTCCAACGGCTTCTCTGGCGAGTGTGTAGAAATCCTCGGAAAAAAATTTTTATTCTGCGTTCAGTCTTCTTCCATCGAAGTGATGAACGCCCGGAACGATGGCTGGTGGACGTGATCACAGTGGTGTGAAAGTCTAAAACTGAAACCGTGTGCAGTTTTTGCAAGGCCTTCGCCAATAATACTACATACACCGTACTGGTCGTATAAAGCATGGAAATTGTCAGATAATGTATTACCGAAGTTTCTCCAGCTTTGTTTAGTTAGCCTCAAAAACCACCACAGTTGAGGGGAAGAGTTTGTTCCAGCAACACTGGTACGCCAGCATTGTGAAACGAACTGTAGTGGTTTTACTCCTGCCAAGTGTGCATGCAACTAAAACAAACATAAAATGTCCTTCACAAAACAGCAGAATGTCCCCGCTGTCTTGCAGTTGTGTTTAGGTGTTCTGCGATGCATATGGGATGAGAGCAAGCATGGGCAACATGATTAAGCGAAACGTGATGGCAAAATGTTCTCCAATGTTAGAACTTTGGTAAGTACTGTTGTGCACTTTAACCACAAATGATCGCGCAACATTACTAGATGACACTGGACTCACGGGCAAGGTTTGAAAATTTACTGAAATCAGTTGTGCTAATACTTGCCAAAGACTTTTTTGTTGTTGTTGTTGAGATCGGCGCCAGACGCAGCACTCGCTTTTCTCCGCCGTAGGCAAGCACGCGACCGTCTCGCCGGCAGTGCCACGATGCCTCTTTGAACGCGTGATAAAACAAGCAAAAGTGCTCTCTTGTGCAGTCTAAAGTTGCCTCAAGGGAATGAAATGCAATTTCAAGTTAAACATGTTTGTTTTTAAGCAAAGTCAGCCTACTTGCGAGCATTTCTGTGTGGATAACTAGAACCACATAGCTGCTGGGTGATGCCAGCAGTTGCTTTGTAGATTTTCAACATCAAAATTACTCCTTTTATATGGTAAAAAAACATGCTCATTGTTGCTGATGAGATTAACAATCTTCTCATTTTCACCATAATAAGCAAAAAGTTCTGTGCAGTTGACAGTCCCTTTAAAAAATTGTACGCCAATATTACAGCTTCATTGCACTAGAAATACTGCAAATTGATTACATATGTCGAGCCCTCCTCGCAGCAAATTTCGAATATGCATGAAACCTGACAAGACAGCTTGTATATGCTTGGTAATCTTCAGTTCTACCATTCAACATTTGATTGAAAAATATAGCCCTCCAACAGTTCGCCCTGTCAGAAAACATGCATGTGATTTTCGGCCACAACTTCTTTCACGCACCTGTCCAAAACAGCCAGAAGAAGCAAGAACTGCAAGGTTTAGTGAAGGGCAAATAGTTATGTGAGGTTGAAAAAGTAGTAATTTGGTTGAATCATTTAAAATCAAGCATTTTTATTATGATCCAATAACCTTAAAAATTTTACGAATAAGAAATAGGCTTGTACGAATATCACATGCGCTTGTGTAATTTCTCGCCTCTTAGCAGTGTCCTTTTTTGCTCTTATACCAGGAATGTCTCTTTCTTGTAGATATTAGCGAACTCACTTCGGAGTATACTCACTCTAACTCGGATCGAGACGCTAGTCTCAGAATGAGTTAACATTTCTGTGAGTGTGCGTCTAAATGAGTCCGTCTCTGGAAAATTTTGGTGTTTCTGAGTCCGAGCGAGTCCAAAGTGCAAGATACATTTCCTGAGGGAATCTGAGTTCGATTTTTTTGCCAAGCTATGGTCATACCTACTCGTCTTCAGTATTACTATCTGCTTTACCTAGATCAGCGTTCATACTCGCGTCAATGCTCACATATTTCAAAGCCGTGTCTTTTATATACCATTTGAATATTTATTGATCAGTGGCATGAATTACATGGTGGAAGGCCTCGATTTTTCCCTAACCATTGACAACTAAAGGAAGTTGGTGATAACCTCTCCTTAATTACATTTATTAAAAAAAAAGTTGGTGATGAATATATATTGCGCGGTCATCTCTTTCAAGAAAAACGACCTTACTGGTTTACGAGCACTCGTAACTCGTATTCGAAGGCACCATAAGAAAAGGTGCCAATAAGAGCGTCGATTACGTGAAATTTCCGTGTTAAAAAGCACTGGCATTGTGGTCGAAAAAGACAGTGAGTCCGAGCGAGTCCAGCTGAAGAAATTTTTGTGATAGTGAGTACGGCTCCCAAAAATGTTTATTGAGTCCGAGTCTAAGCAAGCCCCACAAGTTTTTCTGACTTACGCTACCTTGGGTTGAAGCAAAGTGGAAGCAAGTTTCTATTAAATGTATGATTTAAATATGACTACATTGCAAGTTGTACACAGTGAAATATTTGTGTTTAAAGGTTTCCTACTTGGCCCATATAACAAGCTTTTAAACTTAATAGGGTCCTCCAACACTTCGAAAAGTGCACTGTTGTAGCCAAACACCGTCAGCAGCTAACACCAGAGATTATGGAGGCCAATGAAATGCAAATGCTTGGTGATCGATGTATCAGCATGCCTTCGCTTGCTCTGACTAAAAAAGAAAGCAAGTTTCTGGCTTTGACACAATTGATTGTGAACTTGTGCTGAGCTGTGGCGTTGTAACCATATAATGAGATGATGATTGTCTTGCTGTGATGCAATACATTGCACGGTGGTGTTCCGTCATGAGTATATATTTCCAGCATTTTCGTTAATAAAATTTCAGTTGTCAGCGCTCTTTCTGTCCTTGTATCTTCTTCTGTAGTTACATCGTAACTACTCGTAGTCTTGTGTTGTACAAATATGTTGAATCCCTATCACCAACTAGCCCAAGCATCTGTCTTATCAAGTTATGAAATAAAAACACTGTATACACAAAATTTCCAAAACAAAGAAAATTCAGAATATAAAATTTGAGAATAAATGACCCAAGAACAGTACAACAAATTTATAAATGATGCATATGATGGTTTTATTCAAATAGACAAAGAAAATTGGAAGCGAGGTGCCACCTCATTGCTAGTGTCGTGCGGTATAAAGCATTGCTTGATTTTTTTTTTGTAACACACATGAACTCAGTTTTCTCAATAAACTTTTGTTCTTATTGCAATAAGAGCCCACAAGTGTTTTAATATAGATGGATGTTATGATATGATCGCACTATAAATACAAATGTTCAATGAAATTCACTGTTTAAAATTAACAGGGTTGCAGGCACTATAACCTTACTGAGTCTTGAAAGGTCGCTTCACGGCATTGCGAATATCCCCAAAGTGGTTGGTTTCACCGCACAGAGAACCTATGCGGCAGTGAAACCACCTTTCAAAGTGATTACACACGGTGAAGGACGTCTCACAGGCGCAGCCACTCAGTGATGCTCCGTGCAGGAAATTTTTGTTTTATCGGGGAATATTCGCCTGTCATTTTGAGCCAAAAGAAATCTTCGCAATATTGCAGGGTATTTCAGGAATGGTTAAATTCTCATATGACGACCGATAATTAGCGGTCACAGTGCGCCTTCATCTGCTGTTATCGGTTCTGGTGCATGCACCACGCTAGCAGAACCCTTGAGATTTGATATACGCGGAGCGATTTCTAGTTCATTATTGGTGTTAGACTTGAAGCCCGCAATGTGCAGTGTACTCTCACTATATGAATGAATATGCCATGGCTTTGTTGTGCGGCAGCGGGTGGGCTAGTCATGATTTCAAAAGTGGCCAGTACGTCATACACGTGTAATTATAGTGTTTACGTAGATGAGAGCGGAAATGAGTACTGTTATGCAGGGAAATATGCTGGAACTTTCGTCAACGTTAACAGGGAAAAATTCCCGAAATAGGGAATTTTCATGTCTATGACCGCAAATTCTTCGGCGTAGAACGAAACATCACTGGCCACAGTGTACATGCTGAATTGGCGGTGACGTCAGACCACTGGGTCGTGTCCACGTGGTGTCCACGAAGGCGATCGCTCCACGAATTTCGTCCTACCACTGTGGTTGTGACCGTCAAGTTTGTACGAGTGCCGATCGCGTTGTTGCACAATATCGAGGCACAATAGAGAGATGCGTCAGCCACTTGAGGTCGTAAGAGATGACCAGCAGTCTACTGAACACGAGTCCGTGTTCCGAGCGAACTTGGCCGACGAAGACGCCGTCAATGAATGGATGGAAGCGTACAGCGCACGGACCAACACTTCTTGGATTGTCTGCCGCGTCCAGAGTGCTGGGGAAAGGTGGGTTTGCCTTGTCGATGCCATTTACTGCACTACAGCCGTTTGAGCGATCATTTACACAGGGCTTACAGCTGAAATCATAGTTTCGAAATTCCGCGCCGCGCTACAAGGCGATTTTATTGATGTCATGGCGGCAGCTCCATTTGCGGTGATGAGGTTGCTGCGGCAATAGCGCCGAGATGTGAAAACTGCTACATACTGAAATATTTCGACAGAAGAGGCACAATTAACGCTGAGCGTGCGCCAAGACGTCTTCGCGGTCTTTCGGCGAAAAAAAAAAGTGGTAGGCGATCGAAACACGAGTGCTTGACCATTTTTCACCACGGCGAAAAAACGCGCTCTGTCCCGTGTCCTCTACGCGCCTACTTGCGCATCATATTCAATTGTGCTGCCAATCGGTAGTCTAGGCTCCTCAGGGCATGTGAGCCAAACATAGCGCAGCACGTGAAACAGAATTTACAATTCTTAAACACCTTTAAATCGTTCGCTCTTCTCTCCCCCCAATGATGCCGTCAACCTAACCGTGCCATAAACTCAAAGTGGACGGCCACTGGCTGATTTGACACCCCGTGATGGGCAATGTTACCGCGGCCGTCACAATGTGCGGCGATGTTCGCTCGCTCGCGCTGCAAGTAGCTTAGCATTCTAAGAAAAAAAAAAAGGCGACGCGCGCTGGCGAACGGGTGTGCCTAATCTTGCCTTTTTTCATACATGCTTGTGTAGTTTTCAGCCCGCTCGCTAGTACAGAAAGCACTTAAAAACGCGACCAACCTTAACTCTGGCCATACTTGACTCTGAAAATTGTTGCGGCAGTCGATTCGTACGACAATGAACTCCTTTAAATAGCCATTAGATGACTACTTGAAAAATGTAGCAGGGTCTCTAAGTTACTGCTGTAAATTTTAGTGCTCATTGAACAACACAGATAAGAGCTGCATAGTCCTAAAATCTCTCCAGGCCAATAACATCTAGGTGGGAATACCAACAGTGTAGTAGACACGCCACTTGGCAGCTTAGCGTCCTTCCTGTCCCTGTCTTTTTTTGCCTTGGTTGCTTCTGCATTCTGTTGATGCTGCTGGGGTTCCCACCAAGACTATATACCAACTTGCCCAACAAGCCATCTTAACTCAATAACTGAATACTCAACAGAGATTATTTGCTTGAGCTAATGATAATGAAGAGGCAGGTGACGAAAGCCACCTAGCTCTTGGTTGAGCTCACAATATTCATGTATAACTACCATCTGTTCGGAAACTTTGCCTGCTGCAACCGGTCTTGCACTACTGCAATGACATGCGCACACTGCAGTATCTTGAATGTGGCAACTTCAGCACCGAAGCATGTGCCCTACCATAAAACTTTGCTTGGTGCATATAGATTGCAACATGATGTGTCATTTCACCTAGCAGGCTCTGCAAAAGCTACAAGTATTGGCTTAACCAGCGATGCTGAAAAGGGTGGTAGCTGAACTTGCCATGTGTTGTAGCAGGCTCTTGGTATAAATACCCAACTTGATGTTAATGTCACGTTCATATACTGCCGGTCTCTATGCAATTCTGCCACAAATTCTAGATGCCTCTTTTTTTTTTTTTGGCTCGGGAGGGGAAGAGGGGACCGTTGCAAACAATACCAACTACAACTTATTTAACACATTGTCAAGTCAGGCAAAAAAATATTCACTAAGTTGTGGAGTCCAAAATATGTCATAATTGCTGAAGTTAAAGGTCATTGTGAGTATTGAATAATTCTTTGTTGCTTTCAGTCAACAGTCTGTACAGACAGAGTCCTTTCCTGGCGTGCACCGAGCCAAATGATTGTTCAACACTACCATCATCTTCATGATGGCATGGCGGCTGAAGCACCTCTGGGGTGCCCAGTGAGATGTGCGACAACCACTCATATGGTGCTCATACAATCGTACGGTGCCATGCCATTGCACAGAATACAACATACGAGCAGCCAGCTGCAAATGTGATAAAAGCATAGCTATTTCAGCAGTGCAGCTGTGAAAAGAGTTTTGTACTTCTAGTTATTCTTACTTAGATAATTATATTTTACAAAGCAGTGCATTATGAAAGAGCTTATCCCCCTTTGCACCCATGTGTGTCATGCAGGATGGCTTTTCACAAAATTTGGCGCTGCCAGCATGACACAAAGAACAAGAAGAGTGGCCCACGCAATGCCAAGGGCATGGCAAAAGTTGACGTAAAAATAAAGCTGGCCACATTTGACACCAAACACAGGGACAAGTATCTGCAGAGAGAGGTGCCTCTTTTTGCAGTGATACGAATCGACGACAGGCACAGCTACAGCACTGACTCAGCGGATGCTCTGCGGCTACTTCGCGGCACCAGGTCAACAAGGCAAACATTCCTCCGTTACTTCAGCGAAGGCATGACCCCTAGTGAAGCAAGGAGACTGCATGAGAGCAAGCTCTCTATGGAAGATGATGGCCCTGCAAAGCTGGCCAATGCAGCTTTAAATCCGCCTCAAAGAACGGTCTACCACTGGCACAGCGTTTGGAGGGAGGCCTGTTTTTGGTGGTACCTACATCGACCCAGTGCTGAAACTGGAGGAAAAGGCTTCTTTGTATGCAGCTCAAGGTATGTCTAAACTTGTGGGAGAATCTGTCCTCTACGTAAAACAGTATTCATAAGCACTCATTTTCAATGTGTGAATGGTGAAGTTGTAGCTATGACAAATTACAGACACATTCAGCACAAAGCCTCATCTACTTGTGATTCATGCCAGTGGCTTGGCTGTACACTGCACCTGCCAGTCAGAGCATAAATTTACCATTAGTTTCTTGGAAAGTAAGAAATGATGTATTTACTTTGAAACCCACAACTTTTTGATGAATTTATGTTCCTGTGAAATCAGAAACATCAAATGCTTGGAGTAACCTTGAGTATGGCAAACTTAAAGCCCAAGAGGTGCACAGGTGGTCGGAGTTTCGCGAAACTAGATCAGATTGATAGGGAAACCGAAATGATGAAAAAGAAAGGGGGGAAGAAGAACATATACATGACCA
The DNA here is from genome assembly GCF_043290135.1 of Rhipicephalus microplus. Lineage (NCBI taxonomy): Eukaryota > Metazoa > Arthropoda > Arachnida > Ixodida > Ixodidae > Rhipicephalus > Rhipicephalus microplus. Next base: position 392,110,816 of record NC_134710.1, on the reverse strand, counting down.
GATAAAAGAAATAACAAAAACGTTATTTATTTTCTTTGAAAGTGACACTGACTTATTTTTAAAAGGTTTTTGGTTCAAGGCATAAGTTGGCAATCTAGACCAACTGACACGTTGCATGAGCATCAATTCACAGGGAACCAGCATTAGTGAAGCTCGCGAGTCAGCCCATAGAAACAAATTGTGAAATATAAAACATGAAAAGAAGAGATGAGATGCCTCATACTGGCCGGCCTATGTTTCAATGTAAGTATTTATCTTTGTCAAAGGCATTTTGTCCTTCTTGGCTGTTACTTGAAAGGATTAGTTGTAAATGTCATTAAAGGAAGTGTTGAAATTTCGGAAAGCATGACAGCAGCAGCAACCAGAGCTGTACAGAGTGTCAGCCACACAGGTCAATCTAGATAGGCCATTTAAACTTGGGAGAAAACAAAAAAAGAAAAGCGCAAAGCGCAAGAATGGGACAAAGGAAGGCGATACAAAAATGGGCGCTGACTGCCAAGTGAAATTTTAATTGACAAAATCAAGGATAGACGGATACAAAAAAAAATGGTTAGATTACAAATCTTCAGTCATGTGCGTCACATCAAATAGATTTTTTTTTCAAACAGATTAAGTAGCGGAGTGCTCACGCATCTATGGCCCCTTTGGTGGATGGCAAAAGCCTCAAATATCTCCCGCGCGAGCCTTTGACAACAGCATTTTAGGACTGTAACATCCGACAGACGAAGGCATGGTGCAGTCATGCCTAGCACAATGTGTGGCTAAATTACTACAAACACCAATCTTTACATGAATTGACACGTTTGCGAGGCCTATAACTGATGCACCGCCCAGTCTGTACCACAGACACACAGCCGCTTGAACACTGAATTATGACATATATTGATCACTGGATGAACGGCTTGATATGTTTCTTTGAACAGCTTGCTCCGCTTCCTTTCTGTTCGTTCGCATGGCGGCACATTCCGCCTAGTTTGGTGGCACCGATTGCTCTCACTGCTCAGGAAGATGGTCAGGTATCTTAAACCTATCTTATCCTGGTCCTGGCGCCATACCATTGAAGACTGAGAAGTAGAGCCGAAACAGAGAACACCCTATTTGACAGATGCAAAACTAAAAAAAAAAAATTCAGCAGATCCCATATACTTTGGGACTTCACATTATGTGAAGCATGCGGAGGGAAGGTGGCCGTGTTGTAACTTTTTTTATTCAGCGACATGTTATGAAATGATGCTAAATATATGTACAAATGTTGCAGGAACAGATGCATATTGAACAGTTGCAGATGTTTCTATAACCAGTTGTTTGCACTTGCACAACGGTGCCATCAGTAACATGAGTATTAGCAACACCAGAAGTGATAAGCTGATATGAAGGGTTTGTGCTTGCAAGGATGGTAGCCCTGGACACTGGTACATAAATCCACTTCTGCGCATGGCACCTAACTACAATGCACATTTACACAACATAAAGATTGTAGCATAGGAGTAAATATGTAATCTTTATGAGATTGCATAGCCAGCACTGCAACCACATTTGACGTTTTACGAACATTACGGTCTATTTGAAAAATAGTTCCGAGATCTAGCATGGCTCTGTGGTAGAATTCTTGATTGCCTCGCATTATGCTTGGATTCGACTCCTGCTCACACCCTGATAGATTAATATGTGGAGTTTGACGTCCCAAAACCACCATATGATTATGAGAGACGCTGTAGTGGAGGGCTTCGCAAATTCCAACCACCTGAGGTTCTTTAACGTGCACCCTAATCTGAGCACACTAGCCTACAACATTTTTGCCTGCATCGAAAATGCAGCCGCCACAGCCAGAATTTGATTCCGCGACGTGCAAGTCAGCAGCCGAGTACCTTAGCCATTAGACCACCGCGGTGGGGCCCTGCTCGCACCCTGAAATTTTTCTTTGTGTTTGTCGAGTAAACGCTGCCGCTGTCAGTGTTGTCTTAAAGAGGCCCTGCAACACTTTTTGAGCATGGCCAGAAAATGTTGCCATTTGGTAGAAGAGGCTCCCGAGAACACACGGGCCAAATATTATAGTGCAGCACGCGGCTTGTAATTTGCAATAAATAAATGACCAAAGTCAGCTAAAAATTGCTTTCTCTCGTTTCAACAAATGACGGAGGAAGCTGAAAAATCATTCAAAGGCCATCTATGAGCCATTTGCTGATTTTAACATGGCGCGTTCGGTCCTTACAGGGATCGCCGCGAGATGCTGCAACTTGTCCCCACGCGCGCTCGCGATCACACAGAAAAGACCATGTATTCAAAGCGAAAAACAAAAAACAAAGAGAAAGTTTTCAATGACAAAAGGCACGTGTGACATTTTTTTTTTTGCCCATACCATACCCCCCCCCCCCCCCCCGGCTTAGCTCCCAGAGCTTTTGCCGGGATGAGAGCAGAGCGAATGCGATTGCAGCATGACAAATCTTTGCGAGTCCGCTCATACTGGACGTATTCTTAAAATTTTTGCAGCGTTGAATTCGTGAGGCAATAAGCTCTTTTAGTGAATCCATTCCATGGTTACTTAAAAAGGTGTTTTAGAGTCCCTTTAACGTTCATGCGTTACAATGGCCCATGTGTGTTCTCGTCGTTTTTGGGTAGATACCAAGTGTCAAACAGCTGTGGCAAGGTATGTGCCACTGTTTAACTGTTTAACAAGAAGTGTTTAACAATGCATATAATGTTATTTGTGTTTTGACCAGCGCGTCATAATCATCAAACCCTCTTATATTAATTTAGGTTCCCACCAAGTTAAGGAGATTATCACGAGAGCACCCAGACGTAAGCGGCTAGATAGATAGATAGAGATAGACAGACAGATAGATAGATGCCACCACCGCAACCAGGATTCGATCCCGCACCCTGTGGGACAGCAGCCGAGTACCTTAGCCACTAGACCACCGCGGCAGGGCTTGATAGATAGATAGATTAGATAGATTAGATAGGTAGGTAGGTAGGTAGGTAGGTAGGTAGGTAGGTAGGTAGGTAGGTAGGTAGGTAGGTAGGTAGGTAGGTAGGTAGGTAGGTAGGTAGGTAGGTAGGTAGATAGATAGATAGATAGATAGATAGATAGATAGATAGATAGATAGATAGATAGATAGATAGATACCGAAAGTGCATGCAGTACGCAAAGAAATGGTCCACATTCATAAGGGTCCATGCTCTCTTGATTTTGCTCATCTTCCCTGCTCTATCTGATACTAATTTGTTACAATGCTCGCTGATGTAGCCTCTTTCCCTTTGTCATTAATCGCTGTGTAGCTGACAGTGTGCTCGTGGAGAATCAATAAATGAAGTACAAAAAGATTGCAGTAAACCTGAACTCCACTCATACTTCAAGGAGTCAAAATATTTTTGCTGCGATTGATTTGTGAGGCAACAAACTCCGACAATGAGGTAATGTTATGATCGCTTGAAAAAAGCCTGCAGGACGTTTTTAAAAGGCAAGGTGAAGCTATAACTAAAACTTACTTTGCAAGAACACTTTGCACTGTACAGAGAGCAAAATGGCCATTAAAAGTCATGCGCCTGAAGATTGTTCTTAAAAGACCACCTGCCATTCCACATAACTTTCCAGGCACTCACATAAGTGTGACTCGTGGTGGCAGCAGTGCCTGCTGGGCAGTGATCGTGGTTACCCCCATCATGCGACGAGCTCATAACCTCGAGCTGGCAAGGGAGATCGTCTTTCTTGATTCGACTGCCTCATGCGACACCACCAAATGCACAGTAACAGTGGTGCTGACTGCGACAAAGGCTGGTGCTGTCCCACTCGCAGTACTAATTCACAAGGAGCAGAGCACCGATGGCTACCTGGCTGCTTTCAAGCTCCTCAAGGAAGCCCATCCTCTCTGCTTTGGAGGCCAACCAGTAAGTAAGGAAGTAGGCACAAAATTGTAAATTTTGTGCACAGTGAATTGCTATATACTAATGCCATCCCAATTCTCTACAATAGCATTGTTAACACAAACTTACAAGAGCAACTAGTGAAGAAAATGTTGAGGCCAGTGCTCAATGCGTGGCTTGACTGTAATTCAGTATCTGAACTACAGGTTTTCCCACCCACTTTAATCCAAGTGCCAGCTTAAATAATCTGCTTGCCATTGAAATAATCTGAGCGCCGAGCTATTTAATCCATGTGCCAACTCAATGAGGCCGCATGTCAGTGAGTTTAATCCAATTGCCAATGACAAATAAAGTGCCAGTCATTTTAATCCACACACTAGAAACACTAGTTTGCCGCTTTATACAGTATAAATGTGAAAATAACGTAAACATGAAGTCACAGAAAGAACTTTTCCTTCACCTATGCATGCTTGCGCTTATGAAATGAAGTGCACATTGCTATTTCCTCCTAACATTTTGGCGTCATAGCTTCAAAATAAAAAAAGAACAGTGTGTGTTGATTGCATTTATGGGTACTAAGAGTATTTGCTCATAGAGTCAGTGTATGGTTCGTCGCTACTGCATTATTCTGGCTAACCATGTACACCATCCCATATGGATAGATTCGTGTCGTCTGCTAAGCAGACGGCTTTCGGCTACTTATTTGCTGAGGCATTCGCAGTCGTCTGCTCAGCCCCGTGATAACGGTGATAGACAGATGGTCACCAGGGCCTTTGTCAAGCCCTTCTCGCTGCTTTTAGCCTTGGCGACCCTCCAGTTTTTGTATGGTAAATAAATAAAGTTTGATTTGATTTGATATTCATTCGTTCTTGAAATCAGAAACAACCATTTAAAACTCAAGTTGCATTTGTTTCAGTTCATTTGGAATTAAGTTTTTTATAAAAGCATCAAAAGAGAAACTCCTGTTTTCATATAAAAAGACAACGCTAGTATTCCTGAAGCGTGTTTGCTTGAAACATGCGTTCATCGAATACACATAATTTTGTTTGAATAAAAGATAACTAATATGAATATAAAATATGACTTCTGTTTTTCACATCAGGGTCACGAGTTTGCGTCTTATGTGCCCTGCAGGACGAAAGCCTCTTTTAAATGATTTCTAATTTGCTCTGCCCTAATTTATTGAGCATGTACCTGTTTCTGACTCATCACTGCCCACAGTCAAGTTCTTCATATCTTGTTATGCATCCCGGCACTCCAATAACAATATTATGTCTGCCGCATTACATGACCTGGCCCAGACATGTAATGCTATACAAATCTAATTATGAGCTTTGTTGATGAACACAAAATATCCTTGCTTTTTTCTTTCATTGCTATTAAAATGACTCCACCCGGGCCAAGCACTCATCTACAAACTTGTACATAGCACAGTATAAGCACTGCAAACATGGCTCAAGCGAACCACGGAATTTTTGTTTCCTTGAGTACTAGCGGCGAATACTAATAATAATGATTTATTCTACTTTCCGACTATAGTATTTTATATTGTAGAAACTGCATTTCAAATGCATTGCCATTTTTACGGCCCGTATAGTGCTTTTTGTGCATGGATTGAACTGACTGGCACCTGAATTCAAGCCATTGGCGATTGGATTAAACATGGTGGCACTTGGATTAAAATCACTGGCACGCAGCCTGATTGAGTTGGCACTTGGATTAAATATGTTGGGGCTTGGATTAAATGTTTGGCACATGGATTAAAGAGGTTGGCGCTCAGATTATTTCAATGGCGTGCAGATTATCTAAGCTGCTACTTGGATCAAAGTGAGCGGGAAAACCTGTAGTTTCCTATGGAACTTCTGTAACTACTTCTGAAGACATTTCTGAATTCGCATAGTGTAAGTAATGACACAATAGCAAATAGCTCCATTAAGCTGGACCAAAAAAATAAAAAGTTGTACCAGGACAGAAATTATTTGTGACAAAAACAAAAGTAAACAATGCTGCACAGACTAAGCCACAGGAGAGGGCCTTTGTGGTTCTTGTGGGCATTTATAGAAATCACCTACATGCTCTCATCATCATCATCACACATTTGGCTATGAATTCTAATCTTTCCCATGTGACACCATCATTGCGGGTGAAGTGTGCCTGTTCTGTGCATTTCACTCAGGCTAGATAAGCGTTTCTCAAGCTAAAACATGTGCCCACACCATAGGTCGGCATGGCTTGTGGAACTCTCTCAGGCTCATTCATGAAATATATCAGTCTGTTCAATTTGCCTCCACCACGTGAACCAGTTCACGATGTTCTGCGTCTTGCCATTCGTTTCAGCGGTGCAGCATTGACAACCTCTGAACCCTGCCATTCATTTCTAAAGGTGCAGAAGAGGTACAGCGCTGGTTCACGATTTTCCCGCCCCTCCCACACTGACAGTGCCGGCTTGGTGCAGCCGTGCGTGCAGCTGAGCAGACGACGCAATACTTTCGTGTAGGCACCGTACCTGCCTCTACTAACACGATGTGTTTTTTGCTAAGAAGTTTGTGCCTCATAAACTGTATGCATAATCATTTGGCCATCGATCAGTGTTACCTTAACGGTGTTAACTAAGTGAACAGAAATAAGGCCTGCATCAGCACATCGTCATTCGTTTTGGGTGTTTCACTGTGCCTGCACCACTGAACTTGCGCTTCACAATTTCTGAACTTTGCATGCACAGCCGTGAATCGGTTTCAATTGGTGCAGGTAAATCAAATGCACCTTGTATATTGAACTTTCCACTCATTGTACTCAGACTCACAAAATTTTTTCTGAGCTGAACTCACCCAAACTCTCGTTCACACATATTTATTTATTTAACAATACTGTAGGCCTTTGTACAGGCCCATACAGGTTCTTAAGCCGGACTCACTCAGACTCAAGCTCACCAAAACATTACTCAACCGCACACACTCAGCCTCAGACTCACGGCTGGACCTGAGTGTGAGTGAGTACTACTGAGTCAACTCATGAGTTCATCAGAATGGAATTAGCTTCTTTGATTGTGGTGTTAATGCTCTTTAACACCAATATCTGATGTAATCGGTGCTCTTCTTGGTGCCGCTTCACACAGCATCTTCGAAAACGAGTTCCGAGTGCTTCCAAACCAGTAAAGTCATTTTTCTTGGAGGAGATGTTAGAATATAATAGTCGAGAAATTCCCTGGAAAACTTAGTTTGGGACTGCCAAGGCGCCCCCTTGTATAATTAAAATGTCTAATTAATAAATATTGAAACGGTGTATGAAAAACACTGCTTTGGAATACCTATGAATAGATGTGAGTATAAATGTGAATCTAGGTAAGGCTGAGTAATGCTGAAAATGTCTAGGTGGAACCTCAAGTCTGCAAAAGAAAGTGGAACTCACTCAAGAAATATATTTTGCGCTTTAGACACACTCGGACTCAGACTCTCCAAAATTTTGCTTAGCCGAACCCGCTCGGGCTCACACTCACTAAAATTTTCTTCAAACAAACTCTCTCGGACTTCGACTCACAAAAATAGTGCTTATCCAGACTCAGACTCATAATGTGAGTCTGAGTGAGTCCGTGTGAGTTGGCCAATGAGTGAGTTCGTGGACCTATTGCCCGAACTCTCTCCTCTTTTTAAAATACTGGTAACAGATGCAAACTTACACTTGTCTTTAACCTTGAAACTTACCATAAATGTTACTGCTCTCTATAGTTTATTGAAAAGCAAATAGCGAACTCAAATTCAATAGAAAATTATTAGCCAAGGCTATTTATATTTTTAGATTCACCCACGAAAATTGTTCTCACAACATCCACGACTTTTCTATGCCTTTTATAACTATGGACAGCTTTCAACTTTATTGCATTGTCTTCCAGGCCCCACAGGTACTCATGAGTGACAATTCGAGTGCTGAGAAGGCCGCCCTGCAGCAGACATGGCCGTCAGCAAGGCAGCTTTTGTGCCATTTTCATGTGGCACAAGCGGAGTGGCGCTGGCTGACGACATCTCAAAACTCTGTTGACAAAGACCAGAGGAAACGATTCATGTCTGCCTTCCAACTGGCAAGTTTTTTTGCAATCTAGTTGTAACTCTAGCTCTAAGATACGAGGTGCATTCGTTGCATCTGCACTTAGTGAACAAATTCACAATGGTCTGCTATTTTAGCATTCGTTTCATGTTTCCAAGATGATGGCGCTGGCATAGCAGCATAGGTGTATAAAAAGCACAGCTGTCCTGCAAGGCTAGTGCATGAATTACCTTCACTTCCTCGTGATATAATTTGGAGTGTATGCCGCACAAGATGCCCTAATCTGCAGATGAAAACGCAGACAGTATTTGTGTCCATTTTAATCACATTTAAAAAATACACCAGTAAACGTCTGGTGGGTTCAAATGATTTCGAATGCCATAAAATGAGGCTTGTACAAATATTCAAATGCTTTGAATATTCAAATGAATAATGCAGTAATCAAATTTGATTTGAATCGAAGTTAAATTGCTGAAATTTTTGAATTATTAAAAACGAACAAAATAGGTGTATATTAGTCCACATTTAACACTTTGTAAAGGTGGTTTCACGGCAGTGGAGGGATGCTAAACCATGAAAGCACTTACCCAAGCATATTAGACCAGTGGTAAAAGTGGTTTCACTGCAGTGAATTGGTGCTAAGCCGTGAAAACACAAAATCAAGAGAAATTCGCACTGCAGCAAAGCCCCACTTCAAGGTTTTAATAAAGAATTACAATGACATCGATTCTGCTTTTTTTTTTGTTTTCAGTTTAAAAGCTCGTTACACAGATTTATATGCTCTAAGTAAAAAAAAATTGAAACACAGCATATTTTACTGGCTATTACTTGGACTGCACCAAAAGTCGAATGCTGCTACAATTCGAAGTTGTTGCCACTTCCTTTGATGAAAAAAAAAATGGCCTTTGCATAGGCCCTCTTTCAATTTTTAAAGATCTGTGCAAGTTTGTTTGGCCATGACAAATATGCCCCTTTTTGTTTATAATATGCAATATATATACTATTACAATTCAATTAGATATTATTCGACCAAAATCACTATTCGCTTCGAATTCACTTCGAACCTAAAATTACCTATTCGCACAAGCGTACAGAAAATGTCAGCAGCATCAACTTTTATGGACCACCGCTTGGCAATTTGTAGAGCAGACCGCGGCAATCAATATCCAGATTACAGCGCAGCGCACCGTGCACAGCCTCCATTTAGAAAAACAATTACCGCGCTCCTTTCCTACACCTGACCAATCCTCCTTTCATGAGCAGTGACACAAATTCGCCGATCGGCGACTTGACGAAGCACGCAGCTCATCGATTGGGTTAAACCAGTCACGACGGCAGGCTACGCTTTTTTTCTCCCTTTGAAAGAGAAGGGTGGCGAGACCGCACGAAAATTTGAAACTAGCTGAAACCAATGTTCTAACCCCTGTGAATTCCTTAATAAAGTATTTGCAAAATCCTTGAGGAGGCAGCATGTTCACGGAGCAAAGGTGCACATAGTTTTGATTTTTGGTCCTTGGGGGTTGTTTACTGGCCTTTTGAACTGGGGCAAGCATGTGCAGATCACAAAGTGACTTCAATGCAGACAGTGAAGCATGAATCTGTATTATGGTGCAGTTTAAAAAAAGCGAAAATATCCAAATACGAGCACCTCATTGAAAAATTTCCTGCTATCTGCAGGTCATGTGTGCAGACACAGCAGAAAAACTTGAAGCTGCCACTGCCGAAGTGAAGGCCCTACAACACGATGCCTTCGTGTCTAGAGTTCTGACATTCTTGCGCCGACAAGAAGAGTGGGTGCAGCTCTACCGTTTGGACGTGTTGACAAGGGGCCACAACACCAACAATTTTGCGGAGGCAGCCATACGCGTGCTCAAAGACATTATTCTGAACAGAGTCGAAGCATTTAATGCAGTCGCACTCGTAGACTCGGTGGCTCTGGTGTGGGAGAAATACTTTGAAAGCCGTATCCTCCGCCACGCCTACAGCCGTGTTGCAGCCCATCAACTGCTGTACAAGCGGCTGCTGTCGAGAATGCCGAAAGATGCAGCCGAGGCCATCCAAGTGGTAGGCCAGGGACAGTACATTGTGCCTAGTGCGACCCACCCCAGCTCCAGTTATGAGGTCTATGCTGAAATAGGACTATGTACGTGTCTCTTTGGTAAACAAGGTGCATTTTGTAAGCACCAGGCTTTGGTGCAGAAAAAGTACGGAGGACTGTTTCCGAATGTTCCGGCACTGAGTACTGACGACCGGTACCAACTGGGACAGCTGGCCCTGGGCGAGAAGTGTCCCCCCAGGATATTTTTCAAACCCTTCCAAGAGGAGGAGCCCAGCAGTAGTTCCAGAACCACGGCAGGTACCAGTGTCCAGCAGGAGGAGCCAGACGAACTCCAAGCAATGCAAGGCACCAGCACGCAAGAGGCCACACACCTCGCACCTGTACCGTTGGTGCCTGATGCAGCCCAACTTGCCCAGGTAGGACAAGCCCCTTGAAAGGGCCCTGAAGTACTTTTCAATTAAACATAGGGAACGCTACTGAACAGTAGTCAAGGCTTCTTTTATTCCTGTAAGCATTTTATTGTGCTCCACCGCACTCACGAATTTACAATTTCATATTGGTGGATGTCATCATTCTGAGGGCGATTTCAAGATTTCAACACTATTGGTGTCGTATTGTTCCATGTTTGGGACTACAGGTCACCAATTGTTGGTATTAGCAGCACTTCCACTAACAGAATAGTCAAAACAGGTGACAGGAAAACCTTAACTTAAACTGACTCCTCAGCTTGAACTTTATTCTCGAGCAGTTGTCTGCAGTTAGAGAGGAGCAAAATAAATGTGCAGTTCTTGTTGGTGTGCTGTACACTTGAAGTATATTTCTTTCATCACTTTTGGTGCAGGCCCAAGAACATGCATATGAGTTCCTGGAGGTCCAGTTGCGGCGTGTGCATTCTATGAATGCACACAATCCAGCTTACCTTGATATCGTGAAGGGCCTTGCATAGGAGCTTGCTCGTGTTCAGAACAGCAGCGATGGGACAGAACTGATGCTGGCATTCAAGGCTACCGCTGCAGCAAGACGTCACCGGGCCCGTCACATAAGGGTGCAACCGACCAGCACTGCTAGGCGTAGGCCAGGGCTTACAAGGGGGTCCAAGAGGGTCCCTACAGGGCGCCCAGCAGTTGAGCCAGCTGCCAAGAGAGCAAAGAAGAGGCCCCATTCTTTGAGCCACAGCATAGAGAAAAATGTGCCTGGTGCAAGGCTGCACTGAATGGCAGCTGCCTCCCACCAACTGGGCTCACGACAGTTCTAGGCACAGAGCCAACTTGGTTTCAAACATCATTTCTAGGGTTTTATGTGGCGAAACGATGATATGATTGTGAAGCACACCACAGTGGGCGACTGATGATATGTGGGGTTTAACGTCCCAAAACCACCATATGATTGTGAGAGATGCCGTAGTGGAGGGCTCCGGAAATTTCGACCACCTGGGGTTCTTTAACGGGCTCCCAAATCTGGGCACACTGGCCTACACCATTTCCACCTCCATCGGAAATGTAGTCACCACAGCCGGGATTCAATGCCACGACCTGCGGGTCAGCAGCCAAGTATTTTAGCCAGTAGACTACCGCGACGGGGCCCACAGTGGGTGACTTCGGATCAAATTAGGCCATGTGGGATTCTTTAAAGTGAACCTAAATCTATGCGAAGGAGCAGCTCATCGCCACCGCTGCACTTGATGCTTCATCTTTGATTGAAGCAAAGCGAGAACGACTCCTCGCATTAGCTGTAATATCATAACCTTACAATTGGTCACCTTAGCCACGGGCAAAAGCATTTGGCTCTGCACTACTACCTCAGTATCATGCATACAGCCTTGTCAAAGCTGATGTTAAAGAATGGTGCCCACTAATCCCACTAGTCTCTTGGATCCACCAGGTGTGGCCCTCACAAGTCACAATCAGATACTCATCAATGTTGTTCAGTAACATTGTGCAATTCCACCATGAGCGACTTTTGTTTCGCCTTACCGTCAGGAGTAATGAGCTCTTCAATTGCGTTTTTTGAGTGGCGGTGGGGTTAATATCCCAAAACCACGACACTGACAGTATAGTTATGTGCCGCTTACCTAGAAACCGAAGAAGTTAGAAGACTAGGTGGTGCCTGTCCTGGCCATCGTGGTTGTTTTTAATCGCAGTATTGTTACTATGAATATTGTAAATGCACTCGTTTTCTGTCATCTCCCCGTAACATCTTTGGTAAAGGTGCTGGGCACATCAGGAGCACACAACGGAACTTCACAGCGGGCGTATTCTTGGACAGTCCATCATGCTGGCAGACAATTCTGCTGATCCAGCCCCCGCTATGCCGAATGCACCCAGTCACATTGTCGTGACCCACCTCCGAGGCCCAGGCCCCTTTTGCGGGACTGATAACAGTCAGGTGGAGAAGTGGCTGGCCAACTAAGAGTGCAGCAGCAAGACCAATCGCTGGGATTCGACTTTGATGCTTGCAAACGTCAGGTACTACCTCAGGGGTAGGGCCAACGTGTGGTTCGACACACACGAGGAGAATTTAAACGTACGTAACAAAAAAAAAGACGTATGTAAACAAAAAAAATGAAACACCTTTTTGGAAAGCCCATTGCATGCCAAGAGAAAGAACTCTCGTGCCGTGCCCAAACCTCAAAGGAGCTACACATGGTTTACATACAAGATGTCTTAGCCTTGTGCCGGCAAGTTAATAGCTAAATGGCCGAAGCCAACAGTCACCCACATTAATGAAGGAATCGCTCACGACGCCCTTCACTTGCTCGTGTACAAAGACTGCTCCACCATTTACGACATTATCAGGGAGTGCTGAAGTTTCGAAGAAGCAAAAAGCCGGCATGTTACGCAGCAATTTGTTCAGCTCCCTACCACTGCTGCCACGTCGTCGTGCAAAGACGTCTAGATCCAGCCGCAGCCCTGTACCAAAAACTTCCTGCGTCTCGTGCGGCGTAATATCGAGGCAGCAACTCCATCTACTCCCCAGGCTAATTCTCACGAGGAGGCCCGCCCGACAGTGTCATTAATTCAGGCCGCCGTGCGCGAAGAACTGGCAAATCCAGGCATCCAGCCTGTATGTGCCCAAAGTCGTTCTACGTCAGCCCTGCTCCATACTACCAGCCACAACTGACTTATTCCGGGTACCATGATTCGAACCAGTGGCGCACGCGAGAAGACGGGTCGATATGCTTCAACTGCAATGGCGCCGGTCACATTTCCCTCTATTGTCGCTATCGTCGGCCATTGTCTCCTCGTGCACCATACTGTCCAGACGACACTTCATCCTCCCCTTTGCACGGCAATCCACTGAACACTAATGCCCGAACATCAACCCTACATTATGAGCCGTCGCCGTCTCCCCAGACCCAACGACTTTCTCGGTTGCTTATGTCCCGTCGCTCCCCCTCACCGTCCTTCCTCGTGAAAACAGACCAGTGCAGCTCCCGGAAGGTGATGCTGCCTTGACTGATCGACTCGGAAATCCTCTGTTAACTCTGGCATCTTGACAAAAGCTTATGGATGTAGATGTAGAAGGCATGCCTGTTTCAGCGCTCATCCACACAAGGGCCCAATAATCATTGATGAGTGCTCACCTTTCTCGTCGTCTTCGTAAAGTCGTTACACGCGCCTCATCACCTGTTGTTCGCGAAGCCAATAGCCGTACACCTACCGTCATTTGAATGTGCTTTGCGCACGTGAGCTTCGATGACCACAACACCTCAGTTCTCTTTGCTGTTCTGGACGTTGCTCCTGGGACGTTCTACTGACGCGAAGATTAGTTTTGCCTCACTATCTTGTGACTGTTTCTGCGAACAACTTTTGCACACCTGTCCTGAACTTTGGACGCTGCGCACAACTGCTTCCTGAAGGTATCTCGCTGGGCACAATATCACCTTTAGACGCAAACAACCCTGTTGTTCTGGCCATTGATGCCCCACAGTCGCCTCCAGGCAGCCCTGCTGCTGGCCCGACACCTGATGACACATTCGAAAACATGATTGCCTGCCCCGAACCCTGACCCTTCTAAAAGCCAGGACCTACGCCTTTCCTAGGAGTCATACCGCGACTTTTGATTTCGCTTCACCCAAACTTGGACAAACATATCTGGTGAGGCATCGAATTGACAACGCGGACACAACACCCATTCATCGACACCCTTAGCATGTCTCGGCGACCGATCGCAGCGTCATTCAAACGGAAGTTGATGAAATACTCTCTAAGGACATCATGGAGCCATTTTCGAGCCCTTGAGCGTCGCCCGTAGTATTTGTAAAAAACAAAGACAACACCTGGCAGTTCTGCGTCGACTACCGGCATTTCACCGGCACTTCAACAAAATAAAAAAATACTTCTGCCTATTGCTGTAAATAGACGACGCCATTGATTCCCTTTTGGTGCACGGTACTTTTCTTCCATCAACCTTCGTTTGGGCTATTGACAAATAGCTCTCGATGAAAATGATTGGGAGTTAAGTCATGCCCTTTGGGTTGTGTAATGCGCCAGCAACATTTTGAGCGTGTGATGGACTCTCTACTGAGGGGTTTCAAGTGGTCCACATGCCTCTCTGCTGCCTTGACAATATCGTAGTTTTCTCCCCTTACATTCATTATTCACCTGCAAAACTTGTCGGCCATATTGCAAGTCTTTCACATTGCTGATCTTCAACTCAACTCTTCAAAATGCTGCTTTTTGCGCCTTGAGATCGCCGTGCTTGGCCATCTTGTTGACGCTGCAAGTAAACGAGCTGATCCAGCAAAAATACGCGCCGTCATCAACTTCCCTATTACACGTTCTTCCAAAGAGGTTCGCTTGTTTTTTTTGGCTCGTGCTTCATCCAATGTGCTTCAAAAAATAAAAAAAACCTTTTCGGAAAGCCCGTTGCACGCCAACATAAAGAACTCTCGTGCCGTGCCCGAACCTCAACAGAGCCGTACATGGTTTACATACAAGATGTCGTAGCCTTGTGCAACATATACGTCGTAACACGAGGCAGCTGGCTGTTCGCCTTTATTTTATTTGACTGAAATCCAATGTTGCCTATAAACACCAATGATGCCTCCTTCAACATGCCCACCCACTGAATACGCTCAATAAGCTATAGCCCATGCCGACCATACACGTCAACTTGTGTGCGTTCGGCTAACTGACTCGCAAGCGGGCCAACGATTTCGTTACGAGAGCAGTCATATAAACACTCACTTTCCTCCAGGATTCCTGTGCTGTGGTCTCCAGCACGCTGTATTGGGCTTTTTACAAAGCTACTGTTCCCGCCCTCCGAACCGTACCCTATGCACCGCCAAGTGACCGTCGTGACATAAGAAATTGAATTGTCTTTGTCCTCGTCGACTCACCCCGTACCAACATCGTTTACGTTGTACGTCTGAAGCCATGTCATACACCGGGCTGCCGCAACGTATAATAACCACCTCTATACCGTCTTTCTCTGACTGCACCGAGTCGGTGCCTTCACCGCCGGAGGGTAACGTTATGTGCCGCTCACATAGAGAGGACGAAAAAGTCAAGGACTAGGTGGTGCCTGCTCTCGCTATCGCAGTTGTTTTTATCCGCAATACTGTGACTGTATATATTGTAAATATACCTGTTTTCAGTCATCTACCAGTAACAATATCATTTATGAAACACCCGTTGGGGCACAGACATATTTTCGGACGTTTTTGGGCTATGATTCTATTTCGGGCCTTACAAGGTTTTACAGCGAAATACTGAAGTACCCTATGAGGTTCTCCCAGAAGGCACCTCAAGAAACTGCTATTAGCTTCCAGAAAGTGTAGTCGCGCGCGTTTCTAGACTTTAACTGTACTTTTATTGCTCCGACTCGTCTAATTAGCAACATTACAGTGTATTGACAACTTAGCATGGTTTCTTTTAATTCATCTTCTCCATTTTGTTGTTTGCTGCTTATTCTTATTTGATACCTTGCTTGATAGCGGCCGATTGAGCTATTTTGCGTTATGACACGTCGTCCCATTGTGTAGTGCACTCACCCTTTTTCTTTCATTCCAATGTGCTGCATCGAGACTGCCACCGCGGCCGGGATTTTAATGCCGTAACCTGCAGGTCACCACTAGATGTGGTGGGTTGGTCCTCAGTGCTGTCGGCCCACATCACTCAATGTATACAACGGTACCAGAACACCACTTGTCACCACCAAGTTCCCTGCAATGCACACTTATGTGTTAACCCGGCAAACTACCTGTGCTGTCAGCAATAGTATGCCCTTCTGTGAACACCACATCATTCAGTGCATCATTATATGATGGCCAACTACCGAACCCACATTTTTAGTACCGATGTGCCACTTGCATTTTCAATTTTAGCTCAAAACAACAGAGCCCTACTCTGGTCTCAAGATGGCTGAGCCTAAGTGCAGTATAGTGCTTTCTGGTCAACAGAAAGTCAAATTGATATTGCCTGTGTATGCACCATGCTTCATCTGTGTACTTTACACACATTGGCATGACAGCATCGTGTCGATAGTGTCTATTTAATATACGTGCCTGCTATGCCGCTTCCACTGAAATTCTAACAAAGACTTTGTGCTTTTTGGATCAATACTTCTTTGCAGACTAGTTGGTTTCATACTTGAAAACTCTGCTGGCAGTGCAAGCAGAGTTCATTTTGCTTTTCAAAGTTATTACCATGACTGTTCATACATGAACTCACCAATGTGTACATTCACGTATGCCTATGCTTGACGCATAAAGTGTTATCTTTGTTGTGCCAATCTCCTGTAAATACCTTCAGTGTTCTCTCATGGGACAGTTTTCATGTTAATAAATTATCTAATGTACTGCATATTTATTTTTGCATGGGTATAGTGGTTACAACAGTTGGCAGCTGTGATTTTAGTAAGCTTTGCAATAATACATTATTTTATTGAAGAAGCCTCTCAAAGGAGACATCATGCAGAGTAGAGCCGCATGGAATGCACTCGACAGTTTCATAGAGAAGGGTGGCAGATTATTTTCAGATCACATAATAACACAGGGGGGCGAAAAAAAAAAGCGACAACCACGAACGGGCGAGGATAACTGCGAGTCTAACTTGCCTTCACCTGAACACGGGGCCGTATTGAAGTGAAGCCATGAAAAAAAAAACATCCGATAAGTTTAATTCTCTTGTCTCAAATTAGTTCGACTAAAGACAATGTCTTGAGGCTGCATGCTTTACTTTTAGCTTCGACATTGTGGTAGTGACGCACGACAAAGTTTTGCGCGCAGGCTTTCAAGGATTTTACGATCGCACGCATGTATCACCACTACATTTCTGTCCTTGCTGCCCGAACTCAGTTCGTAGCCTTATTTAAAACGACAGTATCAGAAACGCGCTTTCAATAACAGCATGCTGATAATCAACAAATACTCACCAAGTGGAGTTCAGTAATCTCCGGCGCGGCGTTTTTCGCAGCAGGCCTAGGTGTATCAGGCGTAGTCAGTCGACTCGGCTTCAATGCATCCTGAACGGCGCGGCTTTGCGACTCGGCAGTGAAAGGTGGGGCACACGCTTTCTTCATGAGTATCCAACCCGGCGTAGGGCGTTCGTTCAGTGGGAGGTGGGCGCACACGCTTCTTTCGCGAGTATCCTACTCGGCGCAGGGCTTCCATCCGAGCACTTGGCAACAGGCGTAGTTGGCGACTCGGCTTCATTGCGTCCTGAATAACGCGGCTTTGCGACAGTGAGAGGTGGGGGCACACGCTTTATTCACGAGTATCTAACTCAGCGCAGCATGTTCGGTCAGACGAGCCGCACACGATTACTTCGCGAGCA
Organism: Rhipicephalus microplus; assembly: GCF_043290135.1. Lineage (NCBI taxonomy): Eukaryota > Metazoa > Arthropoda > Arachnida > Ixodida > Ixodidae > Rhipicephalus > Rhipicephalus microplus. The sequence goes on along the minus strand of NC_134710.1, from coordinate 392,093,074 downwards.
TCCGATTGCAGGGCCATATGCCTTGGCAGGGCTTCCTTCCGCGAGCGCGACCCCCCGCTAGGCTGCTGCAACACTATACGAAAGTGCGGGGAGCGACAGCGCGATGTCACAGTTAGGCCAGCAGAAATGCATAGCCTCCAAGAGCGCTGGCCCGCGGTGCATTGTGGGTGGCTCTATCCGCTCGCCTTTGTAAACTCGCCGCCGGGCCATCGAAGTGGCTATGATTCCGGTGAAAATACGTGCGATCGGTGGAACTTCTTCAAACTCTCAAATGACCCTGCAGTTCTCAAGGCCTGGACATCTTCTATTCTACGAAAAGCCTTGCAGGTGACAGTCAAGACCTATATTTGCGAACTGCATTTCGAATGCGAAGACCTAATCACTTGTTACGAGCACATAGTAGGCGGAAACATTGTAAATATTCCACATGGTAGGGGGGCGCTTAGGCCCGGCGCTGTTCCTTGAAATTTCCCGAATATTGGTGCACACTTTTCTTAAGCAGTGGCGTTAAATCGCTAGAGGAAACCCCCGAGACTTAGAGAAACAGTTAATTTCAAGGGCCCTGTGTCGGCAAGGGGGGGTGATGTGTCTGGCGTTAACATCGAGAAGAGCGATGTTGATGAAGCTACCCACGAAGCCACTCTCACTGCAGAGCTATAACAGCCGTACGTAGTGTTGAGAATGTATTTTGCTACAGAAGATGCATGTCAGCCGCTGACTGCTTCTGGCGCTATTTTTTTCTGTATAGAAGACAGTGAAACTAATGTAAAACTTCTGTGACTTCAATGATAAAAATCTACCATAAGCACTTGGAAAAACTTTTCCACTGAAATGCAATTTAACTACTGTGTGCATTTCATTCATTGGACTGCGTTCTATTTTTATTAAATTTTTCTCCCTTCACTTTAGAAGCCCTTCACGTAACTGCTCGGATAATTTTAGCTACAATCCAAACAGTTTGTCTATGAAAGGTATCTTCACATAAAAATTATACCATTTATGTCAGCCGTGCCAGCTGCAAGGCAAGATAGCCCACCGATATAAAACTAAGCAGGACTGTGGCGCTGATTCGCACAAGACTGCCAATGTGGCCTGACTACTTTTTCTTAGCTGTTCACAAAAAAGCATGACTGTTTCTAAATATATTCTTATGCGCAATTTATATGACGTGTAGTTTCAGCAGGCTTGTTGGCTTAGAATTGTCCAACAACAGCAGGCGCAAATGAACGCTATTTATAGCAGAGGCGCAGGCCAGATTTTTTTTTTTTGGGGGGGGGGGGCGTAGGGGTGCCAGACAGGCAAGTGGAATCAAGTGTCACTTCTTGCTCCGTAAAAATTACCGGGAAAGATTTTTCGGGGGGGGGGGGGGGGGAGAACGTTACAGGCCCGGTGTGCAACCCCCTTGCCGCTGTACTGATTTATTGCAGGTACAGAATTAATCATACCTTTGATAGGCGCGGCCCTTATTTATCACCAAGTAGTGTTCATTCAGCCCTCATCTAATTGATCTAGCTAAAATCCACGTATTTGGAAATGAAGTTCCCGCTGTTTCGCATGCAGAGGTAGCAGACAACGCTGATTCACCAATCCAATAGCTACAGCAGCGCCGCCACTGCACTGGACATGAGAGGGGGCCGCTCTTCGCCGCTGCGACCGCGCGCTTACACAACTGATAGTATCTAAAAACGTGTCCACATGATAACCTAGAAAGATGGTAAAGAGAAGAGGGAGTTTAACCAAAAGGTAGTGTCTCGTACGAAATACGTATTAGACATATTGCCTTACTTATAGACCTGCTTTCGCGGTTCATTGCGACCTAAAAAACGAAAAACAACAATACCCTGAAATTTGCATCTTAAGACAGCACACAGATATGAACACGGAAGAATGAAAAAGGAACCGATGACTCGAGCGTCTTCCTTATTTTGTTTTTTGTTTTTTTGTGCTCGTATATGCAGGCTGTCTCAATATGATTTCCCAAGTCGCCCAAATAGCCACTTCCCTATTGAAGTATGCACCGCTGGTAAATTGCAGCTATATCGATGCAGTACAGCACACTTTGGTATACTTCAATAATAATTAAGTGTATATATACCTGTTAGATCTGTGCTACATCAGATTGAGCCACGGATCCAGCTTATTTTATTTACGGTTTTGGTAACCTGGTAAACCGCAAACATCAACAATCTGGCAGACAAGCTGCAGCTCTCTAGGTCCGTTCGATTCGCCTGCACCACGTGAACCAGTTCACGAGGTGCTGCACCTTGCCATTCGTTTCAGCGGTGTAGCAATGACGGCCTCTGAACCCTGCCATTTGTTTCGAAAGGTACAGAAGAGGTGTAGCACTGGTTCACGATTTTCTTGCACCTCCTACGCTGACGGTGCCGGCTTGGTGCAGCCGCGCGTGCAGCTGACCATACGACGCAGCACTTTGGCGTAGGTGGCTTAGGCGCCGTGTGCCCGCCTACACAAACGCGGTGGGTTTTGTCAAGATGTTAGCGCCTCATAAACTGCCCGCATGTTCGATTCGCCATCGGTCAGTGTTTGCTGAACGGTGTAAATTAAGCGAAAAGAAATAAGGCCTGCACCTTGTCGGCACATCGTCATTCGTTTCGGGTATCGTGCTGTGCCTGCATCGCTGAACTCGCGCTGCACAATTTCTGAACTTCGCGTGCACAGCTGTGAACCGGTTCTGAATGGTGCAGGTGAATCGAACGGACCTTCTATCACGTGCGTCAATGGTGCACCCAACGCGCGTCTTTCAAACCGTATACCATGTACACAGTTGATTGATATGATTGATATGTGGGGTTTAACGTGCCAAATACCACTATAGGATTATGAGAGACGCCGTAGTGGAGGGCTACGGAAATTGTAACCACCGAGGGGTTCTTGAATGCGCTTTCAAATTTGAGCACACCGGCCTACAGCATTTTCGTTCCATAAGATATGCAGCTGAAGCAGCCGGGATTCAATGCCGCGACCTGGGGGTCAGCAGCCGAGTACCCTAGTCACTAGACCACCGCTTCGGGGCACCGTGTACACAGTGCCGTCCCCAAAGTACTGCAGGGAGGAATCATGTAGCGAAAGAAAACACTGACGATGATCGTCAGCAAAAACATTGACAAAACCAAGTAAATAATGCAAGTGCTCAGCTGCAGATGCCACCAGACCCCTGCCACTTCCGGTCTGCTACTTCATTGCCCGATCTGCGGAATCTCGCGCGCTACCCTCGAGAGACCGACGTCGTCTTCGGTGGCAGTCGCCGGCTCAGTGGTGCGTCGTCTCAATTCTCCATCCTCTTGCCGTACATTTGCTTCCCGACAGACAACCGCAACAGCAGAGAGGGTCAGCGAACCTTTCGAGACATTGCGCCCTCCCCACCTCTTCCGGTTGATTTCGCTGTGCTTTCTCATTTTCCTCGATTTGCCCCTCGATCCTGATTCGCCCTACGGTCTCGCGCACCAGCGGACGCGGAGCCCTCATTTAGTTTGCGCCAGCCACGATAACCCACCTCCATTGTTTTTACCGGGTGACTGCCCGAGCGGCACATACGAGACAACGGCCACTCTTAATTACTTTAGGGAGCCGCAAATACGAGTATGATCCTGTCATGGGCGTCGAAGTGCGTCACGTTGGACTTAGACGGGAGTAACCAAAGCAAACAAGCCGCACTCACTCACTCACTCACTCACTCACAAAGATAAGTTGACAACAACCAGGCGATTGTATTGGAATACTACCCTACTCAGCCGTGAAACATCGCGGAAAGGAATCAGTGCAGACATTTGCTCGAAATTCGGCGAATAAAGCAATATTACGCCGGCTTAATGAGGAATGCCGACTTAAAAATACATTTTTCAGCTCATTTCTGCAGGTGTCGGAATAGCAGAACCGCACATACAAACGTCAAAGCAGAGCCGAATACACCTCGAAGTTGATTGATTGATATGTAGGTTGAACGTCTCAAAACAATCATATGATTAAGAGAAGCCGTAGTGGAGGGCTCCGGAAATTTCGAGCACCTGGGGTTCCTTACCTTGCACACAAATCTGAGCACACAGGCCTACAACATATCCGCCTCAATCGGAATTGTAGCCGCCACATCCGGGATTCGATCCCGCGACCTGCGGGTCAGCAGCCGAGTACCTTTGCAACTAGACCACCGCGGCGGGGCTACACCTCGAAGTTTGTTATTTAGGAATAGAGTCCAGGCAACCGCGAACATACGTTTATCAACATCATCTCGCCAACAAAAACGAAGCCCAGTGGACAAGCTCGTAGAATCGGTGTCTCAGTAGGGGTCAAAAGCGCGCGAACCAGTAGCGCGACATTGGCCGCTGCAGATCTATGTCTCCATGGGGTTAAACAATGACCACTGAAGTGATGCATCGCGTCCAGAAAATGTGGTCTCAACAGTACTGCATGGAAAACTCCTATCGTTAAACCACTCGTGGGTCCATTGTTCGAGATGCGTAGGCAACAAATTGTTTCTTGCTATGTGCATAATATTGATTGTATCTGGAGTTTTACGTGCCAAAATCATGATAAGATCAGAAGGCGCGTGCCTTAGTGGAAGGCTCCTGAAATTTCTACGATTTTTTAAAACTTTCCTTGCCCTTGCATAGTACACAGGCCTCATACATTTGGCCCCCATCGAAACTCGACCGCCGCCACCGGGAGATTCAACGCATTACCTCCGGGTCAGCAATCGAGCACCGTATAAGCACTGCACCAAAACGGTACACCTTCCTTTGTGCACGAAATAAGCCATTTGTTGTGACCGGCTCTGTGCACGAGAAACGAAGACCCTTATGCTTTACGCAACAAAGAAATATTCATTGCCTGCTTTTCTAGAACAAAGAAAATAAAAGAGAAGGACGCGTTTACAAGAAACGGACCGCACAGACCTTGTATACACGTTTGGAAACCATCTTCATCTGTTTTGCCTAAACAAGCCGCTACTCAAGCGAGATGCTCGGCTGAGACTGATATTTGGCCCTTAGTCGCCGTTGAAGCGAAGAACACAGCCTCTCTCGGGAGCGCCAGCGTGTGCGTTATCGCGCACAACACCAACATGACTCGCCGCGATTGCGAAAGGTGGTGCGAGCAGAATGCGCCTGCTTTCTCGCATTTCCCGATCGTTTCGCGTTGCTCCTTCTTAGTTATTGCCCAGAGCTGTCACATTTTCACTTCATGCATGCAAACTCAAAAACGTAGCCAATGAAACTGATGGAGTTTTTTTGATTCTTCAACAATACAGAGGCAATAGTGCCGAAGCGTGAAATTATCAAAACCTGGCTTTAAAGATTTCGAGGCCCGTTAACAAATATGCTGGCAGCACATAGCAAATGTAGGAACATTTCAATGTAAAGAATTGAATGAAACGAGATTTGATTGTGTAACGTCGAGCACGCGAGGGGAGAAAGAACTTACATTTACGCATTTAATAAATATTGCTACATGCATGCATACTGATATTTCAGGGGGCGACGAGCGTGTGTGCCTAACGAGGAAAACGAAGGGTGGTCTGCGCTCGATCTCTGGTGAACTGGTCACGCTCTTACCGCTGGTTTCAGATACATCTAATCCACAGCCTCATCGATACGGCGTCTCTTCTTTTCCGTAACATATTTGGTGGAGGTGCCCCCTTCCCCGTCCTCCCCACGAATGGTGGCTGCACCATTCAGACTCCGGGCATGGCTACCATTAACAACAGCCCATCTGCGTCTCCATCTGCACCTCCAGGCACCACATGCATACCTGACGGTGCCCCACCCCCGTGATCCCGGTACATTCTCCGCACGACCTGGGCTTGACGTTGACTACTGGCTCCGTATGTACGAGCGTGTTAGCCAGACACACCTATGGGACCCTACAATGATGTTCGCCAACGTAATATTTTACTTGGACGGCACTCCACGTGCTTGGTTCGAAGCCCATGAGACCAAGCTCACCAGCTGGGATATTTTCAAGGAGCGACTACGCGACCTCTTTGCGGACCCGTCCGGTCGCCAAATCGAAGCGCAAAAAGAACTTGCAACTCGTTCACAGTCCTCAACTGTGTCGTATGTCTCGTACATACAGGACGTGCTCGCGTTGTGGCGGAAAGTGGATGAGCAAATGACCGAAAGTGACGATGTGGGCCACACTCTCAAGGGCATCGTGGACAACGCCTTCAACTTGCTCGTGTATACCAACGTCATGACAGTAGAGATGATTACTAAGGAATGCCGCCGCTTCGAAATGGCCAAAAGACGCCGAGTTCTGCCTTAATTTACGCGGCTACGAAACATGGCTGTTACATCAACTTGCACTGACCTCGTTTCCACACCACCCATGCAGGACAGTGTGTCACGTATAGTTCGACGGGAGCTTGGGGCGCAAAGTCCAGCATGATTTCCTCCACATCCGCTCGACCATGGCGCCACACAAACACCTCCGGCGGTGTCGGTTATCCAAGCCGTCGTGAGGCAGAAAATTGCAAAGCTCGGCATTACTGTGGCCTGCTCTGCCTTCCGACCCACCTCCAGACCAATGACATCAAATGCACCACGCCATGACTTAAATTTTATTCCGTGATCCCGCAGTCCAAAGGAATGGAGAACTGCAGACGACAAACCTATCTGCTTCCTCTGCCACCGTTTTGGCTATATCTCCCACTACTGCCGCATCACTTACGCCTTCAAACTGGAGCCCATTTTCCTCTACTCGAGCATACGGGGACTCCCGTCGGTATTCGCCCAGTCGTGTGTACCCTTCTTCCGACATCCCTAACAGCCGCTTCACCACTCGTTCGCCGTCACCTCAACGCTGCCGTTCCCCATCGCCCCAACCACGCCGCTATCCGTCGCCGGTCAACTTGGGATCCTCTCGGACGGAAAACTAGATCATGCAGCTCCGGGAGGTAGTGCTGCATCAATTGCGACTGATCTAAATCTTCCTTTCACGCTCCCCACTTATACGAACTTGATTGAGGTGTATGTGGACGGCATTTCTTTGACGGCGTTAGTCGATACCGGAGCTCAAGCGTCCATAATGAGTGCTCATCTGTGTCGCCTGCTCAAAAAAGTCCTCACGCCATCAGCAGCTAATGCCCTCCGTGTCACTGATTGTGGAACTGTGGCCATCACTGGAATGTGTACCGCTCGCGTTAGTGTAGCCGTCCGCCATGTCCTCGTTTTAGTTACGGTGCTTGGAAATTGCCCTCACGACCTAATCTTCGGCATGGACTTCCTATCGACGCACTCTGCCATCATCGATTGTGCCGCCGGTACTCTCTGCCTAAAACTTCCTCTTCTCGTGGATTGTCACCCTGAACTCCCGAACAGCTTGCGCACCACTGACTTTTTCCGGATACCACCTAAAGCTCTCACGTTCGTTGAATTAGCAACACTCCTCCCGTGCTTGACGGTGATTATATCGTGACGCCGATTCCTGATGTTCTCCTTGTGCACGACATTACTGTTCCACACTCCGCCGTAACCATGGTCTCTAACCGAGTGTATTTACCTGTTATCAATTTTGGTTTCATAAAAAAGGTGATACTTCAAGGAATATTGGTCGCCACCCTAAGACTCTTAATTGACGACCACGTCGCCTGTTTTGAGGCAGACGTATGTCCCGATCACCCACGTAACTCGCAGGATGCCACGTGCCTCTATGCAACCTTACGCTTCATGATCGCCCCGGACCTCGATCCTGTGAAGTCAGCCGCGCTCTGCCGCCTTCTGGCTTCATACCACGACATATTCGACATAGGCAGCCGTCCACTCGGTAAGGCTTCACTCCTCAAGCACCGCATTATTACCCGTGATTCTCAGCCCATTCATCAGCGACCATACTAGGTGTCTGCCACCGAGCGTAAAGTAATTCAACAAGAAGTCAGCAACATGCTAGCCAAAGAAATTGTTGAACCCTCTTCGAGCCCTTGGGGGTCCCCTATTGTGCTCGTTAAAGAGAAAGATGGCACGTGGCGCTTATGCGTGGATTACCGCCATCTGAATCGAATCACGAAAAAGGATGTTTACCCTTTACCCCGAATCGATGACGCTCTCGATTGACTGAAGGGCGCCCAATACTTTTCTTCAATAGATCTACGTTCCGGCTACTGGCAGATTGCTGTCGACGAAAAAGACCAAGAGAAGAAAAACTGCGTTTGTAACTCCAGACGGCCTATATCAGTTCAAGGTTACGCTGTTTGGGCTATGCATCGCCCCAGCCACGTTTGAGCGGATGATGGACTCTCTGATATAAGGGTTCAAATGGTCAACATGTCTTTGTTATCTTGACGATGTCGTTGTATATTCCCCAACATTTGAGACCCACCTTTAACGTTTGTCAGGTATTCGCGACATATTCCGCACTGCACGCCTTCAATTAAACTCATCGAAGTGCCATTTCGGACGCCAGCCAATCACGGTGTTGGGCCACCTTGTCGACAAATCTGGTGTGCAGCTGGACCCGGAGAAAATTCGTGCAGTCCCCAGTTTTCCTGTACCCTGGTCAGTAAAAGACGTCCAAAGTTTTGTAGGACTTTGTTCCTACTTTAGAAGGTTTGTAAAATGTTTCGAAACCATTGCTCGACCCCTCACTGAGCTTCTGAAAAAAGGCGTCACGTTTACGTGCGGTACCGACCAAGCTGCTTCTTTTTCTCATCTAATCACGCTTCTGACGACTCCACCTATATTGGCTCACTTTGACCTATCCGCTACGACAGAAGTCCGAACCGATGCAAATGGTCACAGGACCAGAGCCATCCTAGCCCAACGCCAACGGGGACACGACTAAGTTGTCGCCTACGCTTGCCGCCTCCTCACAGCTGCTGAGCGCAACTATTCCATTAAAGAGCGTGAGTGTCTTGCTCTTGTTTGGACAGTCTCAAAGTTCCGCCATAAATTATATGGCACAAATTTCTCTATAATAACTGACCATCATGCGCTATGTTGGCTTACGTCACCGAAGGATCCTACTGGCCTGCTCGGGCGCTGGGCTCTGCGACTGCAAGAGTATACCTACAGGGTGACGTACAAGTCCGGACGCCTACATCAGGACGCAGACTGCCTGTCCCGCTACGCGGTTGCTGAGCCAAGCACTATGCCTGACACCGACACCGAGCCTTGCGTATTTTCCCTTTCGCAAACGACATCCATCGGTGAAGATCAGCGCCACGATGCGTCCTTGCGTGCTACTATTGAGCACCTTGAATCACCATCTTCCAATCAGTCCCATCGCTCATTCGTGCTCCACGATAATGTATTATACCGCCAAAGTTTTGAGCCGGATGGACCAGCCCTGCTGCTTGTCATTACGAAACAAATACGCTCGGAAGTTCTAAATGAACTTCACGACCTTCCGACTGCCGGTCACCTTGGTGTGTCACGCACTTACGACCGAATACGCATACGCATCTTCTGGCAAGAGCTTACACGCTCAGTCAGAAGATACGTTGTGGCTTGTGAGAAATGTCAGCGCCGCAAAACGCCATCGACACTTCCCGCCGGGTGCCTTCAACCACTTGACATTCTGTCCGAACCATTTTTCCGCGTTGGCTTGGACCTACTTGGTCCTTTCCCCTTGTCTTCCTCGGGTAACAAGTGGATAGCTGTGGCCACCGACTACGCCACGCGTTACGCCATCACACGAGCTCTTTCAACAAGCTGCGCCCCAGACGTCGCCGACTTCCTCCTCAAGGACGTGATTTTGCAACACGAAGCCCCAGGACAGCTGCTTACAGACCATGGCTGCACCTGTTTTGTCGAAGGTAATAGCCGACACTTGCAGTCTTGTCAAACGAGAAACAAGCTGACCACGTCATTACATCCGCAAACCAACGGACTCACGGAGCAACTAAATCGAAGTCTTACAGACATACTCGCTAAGTATGTTTCTACCAACCACACCGACTGGGATCTTGCGTTGCCGTACGTCACATTTGCCTGTAATTCTTCGCGCCATGACACTGCTGGTTACTCTCCATTTTTTCTGCTGTTGGGTCGAGAACCAACATTGCCCCTAGACACCGTCATACCACACCCTGCAGTACCGACCAGTGAATATGCCATGGACGCTACCACTCGGGCCGCTCACGCACGCGAAATCACCCGTACTCGCCTTCTGACCTCTCAAGAGAAGCAACGGCGTCTGTATGACCAACGACACCGCGACGTACACTAGCCGCACCGTTGGTCTTGCTCTGGTCTCCAACCCGTCAAGTTGGCTTGTCAGAAAAACTGCTTACTCGCTACACAGGTCCATACCGAGTCCTTCGTATGGTTACTCCTGTGACATATGAAATACCTCCAGTCACCCCGTCACCTTCATGCGCCCAACAGGCTACCGATATTGTACATGTTGCGCGCTTGAAGCCCTACCACTGTCTTAGTGATGTTGACATTTAGATGCGCCGAGACGGTGCTTCTGGCGCCGGGGAATATGCTACATGCATGCATACTGAGATTCTAGGAGGCGACGCGCGTGTGTGCATGACGAGAAAGACGAAGGGCGGTCTCCACTAGATCACTGGTGAACTAGTCACTTCATTACCGCTGGTTTCAGATACATCTAATTTACAGCCTCCTCGATAAGGCGTCTCTTCTTTTCCGTAACAATATTAAGTAATATGCAAATAGCCTACACACACGTTAGAGTAACTTATCTCTTTCATCGTGAGAGAAAAAGAAAGCCGTCCACAAACTTACATCGATGTAGTACTAAACAAATGTAGGGATGGGAAGCAACACTGATAGGAGCTATTTCTTTGACCCAATTTATCTGCTCTCGAAGCTGGGGCGAAGCCGGTGCACCTGATTACGTGAACTTATATTTTAGGAGAAGGCTTAAAGAACAGCAAAGTGGCCCACCTAATTCTAAGTCATACCACCACTGCATTACTTGTAATTACAGGGTGGTTCACCCCGTAATACTCGAAAAAAGTTAAAAACTTAACATATACCGTGAATCGACGACGTTCGCGTGGAAACAATAACCTCGACAAGGTTCCAGTATATCGGAGCGTGCTAATACATCTGTGCGCTGATTTTATATCATGCACGCACTTCAAATAGCAGCAAGACTCGTGCGTATGCATGGCTGAAGAGCTGTCTTACTGTGTCATGCTTCTGTATACACAGCACGTGGCATTGTTGTTCATGCCGCTTTGAAAGGCAAATGATGAAAATCATGATCAGCATTAGCAGCCATACATATACGACGGGCACCTCAATGACTCCATGTATGTATAACCAAGCTGAGTTCACGATGCGCTGGGAAACTGCTTTTAACGCGATAGCGAAATCATGATCAGCTTTAGCAGCCAAACATATACGATGTGCACCTCAATGACTCCATTACGCGCAGTTCATAATACAGGACCATGAGACTATATCACTGTACAACATTTTCATGAAGTTGTTATAAGAGTGCTGTTAAATCGATCGAAAACCTGTACCATTACTATAGATACGTCGCACTTAATTGGGCGCCCGCCCGCGTGTGTGTGTGTGCATGTGTGTGTGTGCATGTGCGTGTGTGTGTGCGTGTGTGTGTGTGCGTGTGTGCGTGCGTGCTGTGTGTGTGTGTGTGTGTGTGTGTGTGTGTAGTCGCATGCGCTAAATTAGTAACATGACACCGCGACCAAATGTAATATTTCCTCCGACATTAAAACATCTGATAATGCAAATATTCAGAAAAGTTGAGTACATTCTTGCCCTTGCCTCTTTTTTGCGTTAACTACTATAGAGTTTTTCAATTCTCCTTTACGAGATAAACAAATTCTGAATGCTGTGTAAACTGAGCATTTGTCGTAATTTTTTTATTTATGATGTGAAGTACAACTACAATTATGAGAAAAGAAACACGAAAAATATTGTTACGCCCTACCGCGGTGGTTTTGTGGCTAAGGTACTGTGCTTCTGAGCCACAGGTCGTGGGACTGAATCCCGGTTTCGGCGGCTGCATTTTCCGTGGAGGCGAAACTTCTGTAGGCCCATGGGCTCCGATTTGGTTGCTCGTTAAAGAGCCCCAAGTGGTTCGAATTTCCGGAGCCCTCCACTACAGCGTTCTCATGATTATTTGGTGGTTTTAGGATGTTAAACGCCACATATAAATAAAAAAAATATTGTTACGGCATTTACAAAAGACTTCTAGGTCTCAGATATAGTTCGCATAAGCATGTCCTAAATGTGCATACCTGAATCGCAGCGCACATTTGACAGGTTTCCCAGCCACATTGTGCTATGTATTGTAGCACTGTCTTCGAAATGCTAAACATTTCGAGTATATGTCAAGTATGGCTGAGTTAATTCGTTGTGGTTTCAGATTTTATTGAAAACCAAACCTCCTATGAGATACAAAATAAGCGTGTAGATCCTACGTAAGGCTAGTGCATATTGCGTGGTTGAAGTACTCGCTCAATGGCTACATATTTTAGTCTTTTAGCAGTACATACGCAGACCGATATTTTATTCTCGCAGATTAAAAACCTAATTCAGCATATGGGACAAAATGACAAAGTTTATCCAGTACACTTCTCCTTTTTTTGTCATTTTGTTCCATATTACGATTTTCTCCTAACCTATTTTGGGGTATTTCCTTTGTTCATTTTGTAGTGAATCGGTTCAAGCTCGTGAAAATTTATTGCAGTGCAAGGCCACCAACGTTTTGTTTTAGTGGCAAACTTCCTGGTGATCTAGAGGAGTCAATCCCTGCGGCGTAGCCAGCAGAGACAGACAAAGAGATGAACGGACGCTTCGCACCACTCTTCATCATTTCCTCCGTCAATATGCTTTGATTTGTTAATTATTGGTTTGCTGACAGGCTGAAAAATACACATACACGTGGTACGTGATGTATAATCATGCAGCGTGCCTTCCACGAGTGCAAGAAAAAATAGAAGAGAATGGTTGCGTGGCTCAGCATTCCTTGATGCATCGTATGGTTCTCTTTTTACGATAGCAATAAAGAAGGCGCCTTTACAGAAAATGGAAGCAATGTTGGCAATTGCGTGGGGACACCGCATCGAACAAAATAAATAGGGAGTTCCATTGTGCAAACACTCGCGTAAATTTTATGATATGTGGGGTTTAGCGTCCCGAAACCACCTTATGATTATGAGAGACGCCGTAGTGGAGGACTCCAGAAATTTCGACAACTTGGGGTTCTTTAACTTGCACCCAAATCTGAGCCCACGTGCCTACAACGTTTCCGCCTTCATCAAAATGCAGCAGCCGCAGCCGGGATTCATTCCCGAGACCTGCGGGTCAGCAGTCGAGTACCTTAACTACTAGACCACCACGGCGGGGCCTCTTGCGGGAATTTGCCCTACGATTTGTACTTGTGGAAAGAAGTGCTTTAGATTGTTAAAACGTCACAGGCTGGGCGCAATGCTGTAGTCTCAAGAAAAGCGAAGTGAGACTTGCGCAGGAAAAAAAAACAAAAAACCAAAATGTAATCCACCTTGGTATAGAAAACCAAAAGAAACAACAAACGCAAAAACTTTTTGTTCTGATTGCCATCATAATCTGTTACCTACTATGGTAACAATATCGCACAGCTTTAACTTCCTCATTTATTGAAGAAGTGATTCAGCCTTAATTTTGAAGAATCGTTAAAAGGGTGGAGACAGAGTAGCGCCATCTCTATTTAGAGTGAGTGCTTTTCAACGTCGGCTGCATTCAGTATTGGTTGCGAGAGGGCGCCGCAATACTGACTGAAAACATATTGAATTGCGAAAACATGCCAGAACTTGCAAACTTGCAAAGCTCCCTTGTATCTAGTACGTTAGCGGAAAATATGGTATTCGTTTATCACAGATGTAGCAACACACAAAACATCGCAATATAGATTCAAAACAAGTCAAATAGTCAGAATACATGAAACACACTTTTGACCAGTGTTGCGGAGTGTCTATTCCATAACTGGAATGACTCCGCAATCAATGTACATTTTTGCGACCTCGTAATAAAATAGGGGACATCACTTGAAGAAGTGAAATGAGAATGGAAATGAGTGTGTTTTTAGCGGGATGGAATGGGAATCGTATTGCGTCTCTTCGGGAAAATAGAGCCTGTTTGCATACACGCACTCTGATTCCATTTTCATCCATTAATGAATCAGAGCACCGAACCGGCAATAAAGCAGCATTTTGAAAATGCATTCGTCATTGAATTTATAAGCCGAACACAGCCACCAGCTGTCTACACGCCCTTATATCTTTATTTGATTCGGTTGCCGCCCACGACTGGGACGAAAAAGCGCTTCTCTAAATTGTGATGCGAATTTGAAGCCGGCGCAGTGCTCGTGTTGACTGCATCCTTCCGTATACCAGCCTGCGCACCGTCTCCCCTCATACATCCCGCCCTCGAATACACACCATTTTGCAGCACTGTCCTCCCTGTCTAGGCACATGAGCGCCTTTGGCCGACACTCAGTGAACGAAGGCCTGCAGGTCAGTGCAGCGTAGAGTCGTGCACAATCAACTGTGAGTTTGATATGACAATTTATAACTTGAAAATCGTGACATCTATGTCATGAATGTCATAATATACATTTCATGGTCCTGTAGCTCTCGCGGTGCTTTCGTTAACTTGGCATGTTGCAAAACTGTTAGGGTGAGGCATCATTGCAATTGCGCACACAAGCGACAGAGCCTAACATAAAACATGGCATGCATGTCATGTAACATGACCACATGCTACGCTCATGATGCGCTGGCGACCGTTTCGCTAGCTTAGCATGTACCAAACTCGGTATTACGCTACGCGAACGGACTACGTAGGTAAATGACACATCCAAACATGATAATCATGACATGCGTGTCATGTAACAACGTGACTACGTGCCACACTGATGATGCGCTCGCGGCCATTTCGCTAGCTTCACATATGCCGAATTCGGTACTACGTCACGCCAGCGCATGACGAAGGTATGTGACTGGTGCAAACATGATAATCATGAGATGCGTGTCTTTTGAGAATAAAACTGCATGCCACATTCAAGGCGCCAATATATTTCGACGTGCCGCGGTGCGCGTGCTCGCTGGCGTTCATTTCGTCGCGTCACGCCGGAGTTGCCACACCAGGCGCCGGTGCAGCCATATACTCGCAGGTGCGCACCGCGCTGCGTCGCTTTGACGCATGCGCGTTTCAGCGCGTCCGGCGGCCCTTCGTCATGAAAAGAGGGAGACGCAGTGTTTTCTGGGTAAGGCAGTGGCGCGAAATGCAGCATGTCACGTTTCGCACCGGTTGCCGTCGGCGCGGCGCCTGGCGTCAGCCTATAGCATTCTAACGTTTTGCTAAAGTAGCGTCGTTGTGCCCCGCGTCCGCGCGCGTCAACGCTACATTGGAGTATATTGGGCCCTTCATGATGCGCTCGTGGCTCATATATATCATAGATAGATACCTATCTATCTATACAGCCGCCTACGACTTTTAGCTCTCCTGGCCGTTTGGATAATGGTATCAATACCAAACTTGGTATGGCATAACATGACTGTATGACTAGCATAATGCGCTCGTGGCTCATATATATCATAGATAGATATCTATCTATCTATATAGCCGCCTACGACTTTTAGCTCTCCTGGCCGTTTGGATTATGGTATCGATACCAAACTTGGTATGGCATAACATGACTGTATGACTAGCATATTTGAAAAGAAATAACATGAAAATCGTGACATCTATGTCATGAATATCATGATTTACATTTCATAGCCTTGCGGTTATTGTGATGCTCTCGTTCGCAAGACATGTGGGAAAACTGGTATGGTATGACACGACTGCATGGCGAACACAAGAGACAGACCCTAACGTGGAAATCATGACACGCATGTCTTGTAAGTCATGAGTCATGGCTACACGTCATGCTCATGATGTGCTCACAGCCGTCTCGCTCGCTTCACATATACCAAATTCGGCGTTACGTGATGCGAATGGATGACGAAGGTACGTGACTGGTGCAAACATGATAATCATGAGATGCGTGTCATGTGACATTATGACGACAAGCCACAGTCATGATGCCCTCGAAGCCGTTTCGCTAGCTTCACATACACCAAAGTATGTATTACGGGACGTCAATGGACGACGTAGGGACGTGACTAGTGCCAGCATGATAATCATGTGATGCGTGTCATGTAACAACATGACTACATGCTACGCTCATGATGCGCTCGCGGCCGTCTCGCTAGCTTCACAGGTACCAAAAATTCAGTATTACGTGATGCGAATGGATGACATATGTAAATGACATGTCCAATTTTTATAATCATGACATGCGTGTCATGTAGCATGACTACATGCCGCACTCATGATGCGCTCGGGGCGGTTTCGCTAGATCCATATATGCTAAATTTGGTATTACGTCACGTGAATGGACGACGAAGGTATGTGACTGGTGCAAAAATCATAATTATGAGATGCGTGTCATGTAAGAGCATGACTACATGCCACACTCAAGGCACCAATACACTTA
The DNA here is from genome assembly GCF_043290135.1 of Rhipicephalus microplus. Lineage (NCBI taxonomy): Eukaryota > Metazoa > Arthropoda > Arachnida > Ixodida > Ixodidae > Rhipicephalus > Rhipicephalus microplus. Next base: position 392,076,601 of record NC_134710.1, on the reverse strand, counting down.
GACGTGACCCGGTGCGCGTGTGCTCCAGCGTTCGTTTCGTCACGCCATGCCGGTGATGCCATGCCAGGCGCCGGTCTGCCTGGCATATACTCGCAAGCTCGCGCCACACTGCGTTGCTTTGACGCATGCGCGTTTAGCACGCCCGGCGTCCCTTCGTCACGAAGCTAGGCAGATGCGGGGCATTCTGGGTAACGTCATTGGTGCGAAATGCAGCATGTCGTGTTTCGCACCGGTTGCCGCCGGGCTGCGCCGACAGACGCTGGTCGCGTCTGGCGTCACACTTTAGAATTTCCGCATTTAGCTAGCGTAGCGTCGCTGGACTCAGCGTGCGCTCGTCAACGTCATGTCGCTCTACATTGGGCCCTTCATGATGCTCTCCCCGCCATTTCGCTAGCTTCATATTTTCCAAGTTTGTTATTACGGGACGTGAATGGACAACGAAGGTATGTGACTGGTGCAAACATGATAATCATGATATGCGTGTCATGTAAAACATGACTACATGCTACACTCATAGCACGCTCGCGGCCGTTTCGCTAGCTCCACATATACCAAATTTGGTGTGAGGTGGCGTGAATAGATGATGAAGGTAAATCGCACGTCCAAACAAAATATTTATGACATGAAAGTTATCTACGGCATAAATTACTTCCACCTCGTAACGTTGTTTTCATTTTAAACTGGCATATAAACCTTCCTCATTCGTGCTTCGCATATCATTGATTCCCACTAGTACGTGGGATTTGCCTATTTTTTGTTTATTGTAAAGAGCACAAATGTGTTTCAAAATCACTACGCTATTATTCCAAAAATCAACATCAATATCTCGTTGAACCGCGCAGGTTTCTAGCGAAAATTGTTGTTTTTAACCTGTTGTTTGTTTAATAAATATTTATTTTCACAGAATATTTAAAAGAGTACAACAAAAACTCCTAAATGGGGCACGCTACAATGGAGTGCATCGTACACTGCTTCATCAAAAAAATGGCAGTATATTCACGGAGTGAATAATGGAGAGTGAGGCGAAGCATCCATCAATCCATTCGTTCTTGCTTCCGTCCGTCCACGCGTCCGTCTGTGTGACCATCCTTGCGTCCATTCGCCCGTCGGTGCGTGCGTCTGTTAGTGCGTCCATACGTCCATCTGTGCGTCCGTCCCTGTGTTCGTCCATGCATCCGCCCCTGCGTCCGTCCATGCGTCCATCCGTCGGTGCAGCCATCCGTGAGTCCTTCCATGCATCTGTCTGTGTGTCCGTTCGTCCATCTATTCAACACTCCAAGTACCACCATCTCGCATCTTTTCAACATACATTCAGCATATGCACCGCCATCCAGCGGACATTCCAAGGACTAAACGAGAGGTGGCACACGCACACTTTCTTATGGCTTGCGCTTCGTGTCTACTTCCCACCTTTAACCACCTTGAGTTCATGGTATATACTAGTTCACTGTATTCATGGCACTGCGGCCAAACGCTCGCTACACCTTTCTAAAACCCAGGAGGTTACGCCCAGCGAGTATAACGTATCAACCCTTTCTTGTAATATAGTGCTCAATGTACATGCCAATGGCTGCTAATGCGGAATGAGAGACAGGAGAATTGGGCTTGTAGTTAACGCGCACGCTGCGAATTTTTCATTGTTCAACAACGCACAAAAGAAATCTCCCACCAGCACCACCTCGCAGGTCAAAGCGTAAAGACTGGTACACACCGGGGACTAGCAGCGGTCGCGCGACCATTTGCGACTGGCGACCAAAAAGCGACGGATGTTCACACCGGCAGGGGCTGCATGCAAGCGACCGGAAGTTGCAAAAGCGGAGAGTCACGTCCGGATCTAGTTATCAGCGAGAACTCTGGAGACTGGCGCTGATCAGCTGATCACCGCCAGCTGAGTGAGCGGAGCAAACCGGGCGCGCTGCATTTATTGTTTTCGTCCGTTTTCGCACAGCGTTACCAACTGCGTCAAGTACGATTCAAGCGAAGAACAAGACATTGTCATGGTGCTGATGCGCTGTGTCATGGTGTCAGCGCTGACATCACAAATGCTTGATTGATTGATATGTGGGGTTTAACGTCCCAAAACCACTATTTGATTATGAGAGACGCCGTATAGTGGAGGGCTCCGGAAATTTCGACCACCTGGGGTTCTTTAACGTGCGCCCAAATCTGAGCACACGGGCCTACAACATTTCCGCCTCCATCGGAAATGCAGCCGCCGCAGCCGGGATTCGAACCCGCGACCTGTGGGTCAGCAGCCGAGTACCTTAGCCACTAGACCACCGCGGCGGGGCTGACATCACAAATGCCTCCAAAGAAAAAAAAAAGCCGATAGTGGGTGTGACCATCCTTTCGCTCACGCGAGTTGGCTGGCCATGCAAGCCGCCTGCCTCCCGAGCTGCACTGAGACGACGAGGAGTATTTCCGAGAATCGTACGTATTAGGAAACAGTCCTTGAATTTAAATTGACTTGCCACAGCCGACAATACAGCACAAACGTGTCTTAAACGCGGTGTCTTAAGTCGTTGCCAAGGCATGAAGCACAAACGCCTTCCAAACGCGCTGCATTGAAAGCGGTGACAAGTTCAAGACAAAAAACCTTTCTGAATACGGAGAAAAGATAGTGCACAATTTACTTTCTCTTTTCTTTGTCGGTGTTTAGTTTCTTGCGAATGCCTCCACGTAAACTCGACACTTTGCTCGAGCTGCTGTGCCCCGCCATTTCCACGCCAAGTATTCCGTGGTGGCCATGGTGCCACAGACCCAGAAGAACGCACACGTTTGTATCAAGTGGCAGGAAGCCAGTGCAATGAAAAAAACAACAGAACAAAAATTTAGCATCGCTGATTGGTTCCACCAGCTTTGCGACTGCAGTCGCGCGACTGAAAAGTCGGTCAGGAAGCGACTAGCCAAATCAGTCGCTTTGCGACCGTTTGCGACCGTTCGCGACTGTTTGCGACCAGTCGCAAATGGTCGTGCGACCGCTGCTAGTCGCCGGTGTGCACCAGCCTTAATACATGTTATGCACTACTACAAGGGACGAACGGGTGCCACTTTAAAGAGCCTCGCCCCTTAAAACCGTAGGCGGCTAGATAGATAGATAGATAGATAGATAGATAGATAGATAGATAGATAGATAGATAGATAGATAGATAGATAGATAGATAGATAGATAGATAGATAGATAGATAGATAGATAGATAGATAGATAGATACGCTCAAAGTCACCGAATTTGGTCAAGAAATGCTTGGCATTTATTATGAACACTGACATATCTATTGGTGGCTAAATATTACGGATAGGTTCTACAGTGACGCCAAGAAACAGTTAGTAATCGTCTGCCGAGCAGAAGTGAGACAAATGGATAAGTTAATTTATGGGTGAAATAAAATTTGTCCCGCATATATTGGCGTCTCGGATAAGTTTTCTAAAGAAGTATAGTGTAACAGTACACGGAAATTTCATAACTAATCAATCGGCATCATTTTGGCGGACTTTCATGATGATTATTGAAAAGATAGTGTGGTTCTTCAGTTCGCTAAATTAAGGCGGTTGCCGCAAATAATTCATCAAAGGCGAAATCGGACCATCGGTGTCACCATGCATCAACCGTAGTTTCTGCTGCTGTTACTTGTCACAAACCCTTGTTGGACACAATCACGCAGGTTCATTGCCCGCCATGCGAGAGCACCTAGATTGATCTCGTATTTGCATAATTTAGTTTGCTGACGCCATCACGTGATCGAGAGAGAGTGTTAGCGGGAGAGGCTACAACCTATTTATTATACAGCTACTTAAGCAGGGCTGCTCATGCTAGCGCGTGCAAACGCGTTCTGACTAGAATACAGCACGCTGGTTTGTCTTGCGCCTGCAGAATATCGTTCTCTAACGCCATCAAATGATCGCTGAGATAGTGGAGTGGAGAGAGGCCAAAGCGTCTTACCCAGCTCTTATACAGGCCGCAACGCGCTAGCGCATGAGTACGTTCTGGGAGTGCTTGAGTCAGTTTTTGCGCATGCGAAGTAAGGCTGGCCCACTGCACACAACTGCCATTCGTTCGATGTCCCGTTTCCCTCTAAGGCGTGGTCAGGCTGCTCGCTCCCGTGCAGGGGCGCATTTCTTCATGCTCATCATTACCACGCTTAACTGGTTGTGGGGCTCAGCCTCAGCCTTACCATATATTCAAGACATCCTTCATGTCGCGCTCACTCTTTGATTCATTGCAAGGCAATAATATTCTCTTATTGCAGGCACGATGGCAAAACGCGAAAAAGAAACGGGGACTTGGGAGCTGAAGGGCCCTTTGATGTTTTTTATGAGCAGAAGGCAAGGTCGAAGCAAAGCCCTCATATAGTTTGACATACGGAAATCGGACGCTCCATTAAGGGGTCCTGCATCTCTCTTCCAAGTACTGATAAAATTGATTCACTAAAAGAGGTTATTCACTGCCGCAAAAAAAAAAGTCAAAATCTGCCCAGTACAAGTGAAGTCGCAATGCTTTGTCGCGTGCTGCAACTGCATTCTATTTTATCTTCTAACGACGAATGCCCTGGAAGCTATGCAGAGATGGATTAAACGGGAGAAAAAAAGTATGCCATGCGCAATTTTATATTTATTAGGTCATCTATTATCTAAAACTTGCGCCAAACAAATATCCGCTCTAGTAAGCATGAGGACTTGGGAGCTCAAGGGCCATTTGATGCTTTTTTATGAGCAGAAGGCAAGGTCGAAGCAAAGCCCTCATATAGTTTGACATGCGGAAATCAGACGCTCAATTAAGGGGTCCTGCATCTCACTTCCAAGTACTGATAAAATTGATTCACTAAAAGAGGTTATTCACTGCTGCAAAAAAAGTCAAAATCCGCCCAGTACAAGTGAAGTCGCAATGATTTGTCGCATGCTGCAACTGCATTCTATTTTATCTTCTAATGATGAAAGCCCTGGAAGCTATGCAGAGATAGATTAAACGGGAGAAAAAAATACACCATGCGCCATTTTATATTTATTAGGTCATCTATTATCTAAAGCTTGCGCCAAACATTAATGTTTCCGTGTATCATCGCCATGGTAGGATTCGTAACTTTTACTTACTGAATTTTGTGGCAGAAGAATTCAGGGTTATCGTATGCAGCCATGCTACATACCTAATTATTAAGAACTAATAACAAATGATGCCGAAGAATGTATCCGGAATGTCATTGGTGTTATTATATGTTATTGTGAAAAAATAAAAGGGGACGAAAATTCATGTCTTGCCACTCGTTGGCTCAGTTCGTCTACCAACTAAGCTACAGGGGCAGTGGTCCCCCATCCTTGCCCCACCTCTGTGGTCTAGTGGCTAAGGTACTCGGCTGCTGACCCGCAGGTCGCGGGATCGAATCCCGGCGGCGGCAGATGCATTTCCGATGGAGGCAGAAATGTTGTAGGCCCGTGTGCTCAAATTTGGGTTCACGTTAAAGAACCCCAGGTGGTCGAAATTTCCGGAGCCTTCCAATACGGCGTCTCTCATAATCATATGGTGGTTTTGGGACGTTAAACCCCACATATCAATCAATCAATCAAATCCCCCATCCTTGGTACCCATCTGTGAATAAACCTTGCGTTCAAACTTAGCAACCAAGTTGTGTCTCCCCTTCAGTTGTCTGTGTTTATTCAGCGCTAACTTTTATTACAATATCTACTTACAAGACAAAATTGAAACGTGCCGATACGCACAGTAATTATGCGCTTCAAACTTAAAAAAAAGATACGTGAGTATGGCGCCATGTTCTGAAATATAGTCAGCAGATCTCTTTTAAAATTTTATTTGTGGCTCAATATTTCATGTACAATGAACTGTCCAAACGTTCTGTGTTTAAGACTGCGCATGCTGAACATGCATACAGAGGCACTTGTGTATATTAGGTCTGAAATGTTTGTCTATGCATGATCAGCTCTTTTATGTGTTTGCCTAATCGCGTCTTACAGATTAAAATATGCAGAACGAACATGCCTATGCTGACGTTGTTGTAATGTACACTGATATGTAAGGAGATAGATTCCTAAGATGCATTCTCATCATGGTTCCTGTAGGATTTCTTACGGATCAGTGCATTCCAACTCGCTTAAACAGAGAACAAGAAATGTATATCAAGGAATGAATTGTCTCAGTGTTTTTCAACGCTCACTACCTGGACATTAACAATTGTTCTGCACACTCTAAACTATTATTTATAATAAAAACGCTACATAGTAATCTCGCTATAATACATTTATATTATCATATTGATTTATGAAAAGGTAGAAGCTGGTTGAATGCATGGTTTTAGAAAGCAAGAAAGACAACTATACAGGCCAGGGCGTACTCAGCAGGTAACACGTCCTAATTGGGAAATAAAAAAAATAGGGAAACTTCAATTTTGTCAAACAATGTATGTAATAACACTACCTGAATTGACGCTAACAGAAACACTTAAAAAAAACCGAACTTGCATGGTTCTTTTCAGGGAGACTTAAAGGTGAAGTGCATCGTCTTCGTTTTCTGAATTATCACTTATCTCATGGTGGAGAGGGGCTGGTCACAAAATCCACACTGCCCCAACAATGAGAACGTTTTGTTTGAGGATTCTATGCTTTCTTGTATCTCCCAGCTTTTTATTTTTTTCTTGTACTCTTTCAATTCATATTCAAAATATTTGATTGATTTGTGGGGTTTAAGGTCCCAAAACCACTATATGATTATGAGAGACGCCGTAGTGGAGGGCTCCGGAAATTTCAACCACCTGGGGTTCTTTAACGTGCACCCAAATCTGACTACACGGGCCTACAACATTTCCGCCTCCATCGGAAATGCAGCCGCAACAGCCGGGATTTGATCCCACGACCTGCGGGTCAGCAGCCGAGTACCTTAGCCACTGGACCACCGTGGCGGGGCATATTCAAAATATTTGAACAAGCTCATTACTGTATTTATTCTTATTCATTTATTTATTATTCATTTATTTACTGATTTACTGCAAAATTTGTTTCGCTCGGAGGCGGTAGTAAATCTCAACTGCAAAGTTGCATGAAATTTGATTAGCCAGATTTGCGGAGGCAACGTTCTGATTCCTTCATACAACTTGAACGCACCTACACGCTCCTGAATGCGCTTATGTCTTCCGCGAGTTTCGCTACTCTGCCTAGTCTTTCCCCTTTCTTTTGAACGCTTGAAATAGTTGTACAATTGTCGACACTGAAACGCAGCTATGTCAGCTGTTTCTGCAAAGTGCATCGCCATTCTTTTTACTGTTTTTACCAGCATCTCCTGAAACCTACAACATTGACAAGCACAGAAATTACTGCCGGGAAGGGCCACCCCCTCATAGTTTCCGACGAATATTTTCCTATTTATTTCAGAAGATAGCGTGAATTTATTCTGATCACTTTTTGTCCTATCTGGCATACATCTTTCTCCTCTTTGATTTATTTATTTCATTTTGTAGCATTGTTTTAGGTTACTACTGTTAACTACTTCGCAACAGAGTGACCACGTTTTTACTCATCCATTATGTAATTAAGAAAGCGAGTTATATCAAGTGATTTCTATCAGTGATACTCTGATCCTTTTTGTATGGTAGGTAGGGAAGATGGAAGCTTGCGATGAAAAAAAAAAGGCAGATCCCATGTACAGTGGGAATCGATGATATGCGAAGCACGAATGAGAAATGTTGATATGTCATTTTAAAATCGTCCCAACGTTACGAGGTGGAGGTAAATGACCGTACATGACTTCCGTGTCATGATTATCCTGTTTGAATGTCTCGTTTACCTTCGTCATCTCTTCAGGTCACGTGATACCAAATTTAGTGTATGTGGAGCTAGCCAAACGGCCACGAGCACGCTATGACGTGCTATGTTGTCGTGTTCTTACATGACACGAGTGTGAGGATTATGATGTTTGCACCAGCCATACATTTCATCATCAATTGACATCACGTAACATCAAATTTGGTATATGTGGAGCTAGCAAAACGGAGGCGAGCGCATCATGAAGGCCCAATATACTCCAATGTAGCGTTGACGCCCGCACATGCGGGGCACAGCGACGCTACGTTAGCAAAACGCGAGCCCTCTATAGTCTGATGCCAGGCGCGCCCAGCGTCCGTCGGAGCGGCTCGACGGCAACTGGCGCGAAATGCGACATCACAGAAACGCGATTCGAAATGCCACCTCTCAGCCATCGTAGGCATCTTCCGTCGCGCTGGCCTGCACCTCAACTCGTCCAATTGTCACATTGGACGCCTTCAAAGCACAGTACTTGGCCATTTAGTAGACACCAACTGTGTACAACTAGACCCAGCAAAAATCAGCGCCATCAAAAACTTTCCTGTACCACGATATGCGAAGGATGTACGCAGCTTTATCGGACTATGTTCCTACTTCCGACGCTTCGTTAAAAGTTTTGCTCACATGGCGAGGCCGCCTACGCAGCTCCTCAAAAAAAGCACGTTTCGTTTTTATGGAGCTTCGAAGAGGCTTCTGCGTTCTCGACTCTCATCACTCTTCTCACTGCTCCTCCAATTCTGGCACTCTTCAACCCTGCTACCCCTACAGAAATCCGTACAGATGCAAGTGGACATGGCATTGGTGCAGTGCTCGCTCAGAAATAACATGACCATTATTGCGTTATTGCGTATGACAGCCGCCTCCTATCCGCTCCTGAACGTAACTATTCAATCACAGAGCGTGAGTGCTTGGCTCTTGTATGGGCGGTGGTGAAATTCCGACCTTATCTCTACGGACGCCCATTTTCTGTAGTTACCGACACCACGTGCTCTGCTGGCCCAACTCTCTGAAAGATTCTTCAGGCCGCCTTGGTCATGGGCTTTGCGCCTGCAAGAGTTTTCCTATTCAGTGGTCTACAAATCTGGCCGCCTACACCATGATGCCGATTGCCTCTCCCGGTACCCTGTCGACGATTCTGAGGACACTGACGAGCCCTCGGAGAACTCAATCTTCTCAGTGTCCGACTTCCTTAACAACCGGGAAGAACAGAAGCGCGATCCAGTGCTGCTTGACATCATCAGCCGTACGGAATCCTTCCTAAATGATGCTTTCGTCCGCTACTTTGTCATTCAAAAGGGTGTGCTATACCACCGCAATTTCCGACCAGATGGGCCTGACCTTCTTGATTGATTTGTGGGGTTTAACGTCCCAAAACCACCATATGATTATGAGAGACGCCGTAGTGGAGGGCTCCGGAAATTTTGACCACCTGGGGTTCTTTAACGTGGGGCCTGACCTTCTTGTTGTTGTGCCTAAGCATTTGCGCTGCTGTGTTCTCACCGAACTTCACGACGCTCTCACGGCTGGACAACTTGGCCTATCCCGCACGTGTGTTATTGATACCCAAAGAAACAACGGAGCAGTCTGAAGTTTTCGATAACTCCCCATTGAGTAGCGGAAACTAGATTAAGAGTCAGTGCAGTGATTGTTAGGTATGTCACCTTTGTCTCATGGAACTTAAATTGTGCATAACAACTAAAAACGTCACTATTAACATGTGATTAAATTTTCTTAGTGATATCTTTTTTTTATTTTTTTATTGCAAACGGATTGCCACCAGTCCTTGTACTCTTAGACACGGCAATCAGGCCTGCTGTTCTTCGAGGCCAAACACAAATTCAACTATTGTGATCATTTGTTGTAAAATGCTGCTTATGACTGAAAAGTTCTCCAAACTGAAAGAAAAAGGTATAAAGGAGAAAAGAATTAAAGAGGGAAAAAAACAATGGCAGGCAGGTGTTAGGGTAGGGGCAAAACAGAGTGAGAGCTTAGGCCTTTGTTGAACGTTGTGTTGGTGAAGTTTGGCGTGTCCCTTGGCTTTGTTTCTGTTGATCCCGAAGATGCTTCTCAACCTGTGAGTAGAACAAAAGGCCATCAGCAAAAAAAGCGAGTGAGTGTACACGACTATCGACACATGTCAATACGGCTGCAAAGCATGCCAGTGATGGCCTTTAGCCACTTAAGGCAACTATGGCAAGAAGCGCGATGTACTAGTAACATGAAAAGTACCTCTATGTTCAAAAGGCAGGGAAGTGAAAGCACGATTATATGGAGTGACAATGAGAATATGCACGCAACAATTTCCATTTAGTATTCACAATGGCATTTTTCTCATTTTATTTCTTGCACTCCATGAAACGAATGAGTAAGCAGCAAGGAATGTTGTTATAGTGATGCCGTTTGAGCTGGAACGTGGGTCTGGTAAAAACGCTGCCTAAATTTCAAAACACTGAAAACCTATCACGCAAGTGTATTTGGCAGCTTATGCCGTAGCAGTCTGCAGCGAGTGTGCCTAAAAATTTGAATGCTTGAGCTGTGCAGGAACTGCCGTATTGAACACAAGCAGTGTGCATACTTTCATAATTCTGTCCTTACTGATCTTATTAGTTCTTATTTTCTGGGAAGAGCAACATGCCTTTCAGCAAGATCACCTGTACCAACTATATATGCGCAGACACACACAAATACAATAACGGGCCTCACTGGTGTTTTCAAGAAAGATATAAAGAAATGCGTTATGACGGAGTGAAAAAATTCACCTAAGGGAATTCACATGCATAGTTTTTGTCTGGTAAGTACAAACAAAGCATGCCAGCTATTTTATCATGAATAGCAGTTTGTATTTCAATGAATGTGTCACCTGGTTGATTCATTTGAATCTTGCCAAGACATAATTATATTTAGTGCCAATAGTAATGTAATCTATAGCTTGTTGGAATAAGCTTGTTATTTTTCACACTAGTAAATTAACTATGGCACCTAGATACAGCATTAAAAAAATAAAAGACAGAAGGTAGCTCTGTTGGAGCCACGTCAGTAACTTATATTCTGCAAGTGTCTTGCTTGCAAATGTATTGAAAATCTTGAGTTGCATCTTCCATTTTGTCATGTATTATGTCAAGTAACTAATACGAGATTGCCCACCACAAGCTCAAGGGACTAATAAACTATCTGCACAGAGTCCATTGAGCTAGTCGTGGGCTATCTTACAGCTATTAGATGTAGTAATGGTGCATGCTAGCAATGATTTTTAGAATTTGTCATATTTACTAGGCACTCGTTTTTGTTTCTTGCAATTCAGCACACTGGGTTGCACTCCTCAGACAATAGCTCCAGAAGAATGGCAACCAGAATAAATGCGCACTTATATTGCACTTTTGTCAGAAGATGTATCTCGCATTGTGCTTTAACATTAAGTGCGGATGAAGCAGTTATCAACATAATCAAGGACTGAATGCTATGAACTCCAGTTCCCTTGTTAAGCCATACTTGATGCAGGAGCTCCGCAAAGGAAGAAAATTTATTGCGATCCCATAAAGAGCAAACAATAAATTTGAACGAAAGTAAGAACCTTGCTAACACGTGCTGGGAACCGGTAAAACAATCGTGGCTGCCACACATGATTCTGCTCAGCACACCAATCAGCTAAGCTGAGGAGTGCTCAGGCAGCAACGTTTTTCATGGGTCGCTCCAACTAGAAGTGGCTGCTTACAATCTTGCGCACATGCAGCACACTGGCGTCGCTGTCCGATTTCCCCTTGCAGTTCTCTGGCCGATAGGGTGGAACGATGATTAACTGGTTCATAACAATTATATTCTTTCCCTGCCACGTGACGTCGTCGATCCTGTTGAAAGAAAGGAGTAGGCAAGTTGGTTTTCACACTTAGCAGTGGCATTACAAGTCAAGATCTCTCCAGACCTGTGGTGCATTTCCACACCAAAGGCAATTGTTGCACCCCACAACAATATATAATGCTTAGACCTATTTCTGCAGGTGCACATTAACTGCGGAACAGATTCAATATCCAACACAATTGAGAGGCCATGAAGCACTCGAACGACACAATATCAGAGTTCATTGCTTCACAATCTGATTGCTCCGAAATGTTTTTGAATCAGTCAAAAACGAGAGGAGTGACAGGGTTTGTCACGTGCTTTAAGTGCTTGCTCTCTTCTCTCGTCTTGACGAGCACTCTGGAAGCTAAGCAGGGAGAAAGAGAATACGCCAGCGTGCATTACAATTTCGAGCATGCATAACGAAGTCCGCTTGCTCGCTCCTGATGTTACTTTTATATGTCAACGTCATTCACTGTGGTTTATTAACCTGTGGTTTATTAGCACACTATAGAGCGCTGCTTTGGCACAAGGGCACACCTCTGATCCAAATATTGCACTTTATTATGTTGGCTGTTGGCCAACAGCATGTCACTCGGTGTTCAACGTGAAACAGTAGGTTCTGGCTCCTCCAAGGCGAGTGAGGATGAACATCAGTAAATTTGTAAATTCGTCAGGTTTTGGTTTTTTTTTTCACTTTCATTTGTATTTTATATTTGGTGTCCATCACTCATTTATTGTCCTACTGAGAAACCTTGAGGTATCAATAAAATAATGAAACAACTGTTTGAAAAAGGCACACGAGAAAACGGCAACTTCACTGTCTGCCTGAAGGCTGTTCTTGGCGCGTATGATTTGCCCGAGATGTTCACAGCAGTGTCTAAGTGTTTCATCACCAAGCCCAAGTGGTTCTTTATGAGCCATTTAAATTGGTGTAAGCCTTTAAAGTGTTCAATAATTCACCCAAGCTTCGTGGCTGTATTTATACATACAGTGATGCGTTTTTGCCCAAGAAAGCATGCCAAGGACACAAATTCAAGCTCCAAGCTTACGTATATCTAATGAAAACGTAGCAAAAAGTGCAATGTATTGAAGATGCATCATGTCTGACCTGACTGCAAAGTAAAAAAAAACACTCACGTTTTTCGTATGGCCAGAAAAAAGCGAATGCCGTCGTGGGACACACGAGCTGAAACGGCAGCTGCCAAGCGCTGTCGCTCATCTATGTTTTGTTTTGCCCTCGTGTTGAGCTGCATCCGATTGATAATAAGAATTGTTGGGGTTTTCCACCCTCAAAACCACGATACCATTATGAAAGACACCGCAGTGCAGTGCTGCGGAAATTTCAACCAGCAGGGGTTGTTTAACGTACACCTAAACTTGGGTGCAGAGACCTCTAGCATTTTGCCACCATGGAAATGCGCCAGTGAATAATTCTGCACAGGTTGCACGTACACCATATCGCAACGCCAAAGAACGCAGCTAGAACTAGAGCGTTTCTGAAGTTCAAACGTTTTCCTATGAGTTTGTTGCACACAGAAAAGTGATGGTTCTTGAAGGGATTCCTTCAAATTTGACATAAGCCCTACAACAGGATCCACCATCACAACAGCTGGCCAAGACCAATCAATTTTCGCCTTTTAGAAATAAACAAGCAACAGAATGATATAAGCGATATTTATGGAGATTTCTTGCAGAGGTTTCAAACAAAATAGAAATTAATAAAGTATATAAGTATATTGCAACCCCCAGTGGTCCCACGAATACATTTTTTTAATTGTAGGTGTCTGCATTTTATAGTGAAGCACACAGTTGGAATTCATCAGTCCTAGGCAAAGTGTGTTTCAATGATAAAAGCTGATGTACATGCTTGTCTTACCATAGGGCAAACACAATCTCAGAGCAAAGACTGATTTTAAAGTGCGATGAGCCACCACGTGAACAAACTGAAAAACTGCGATTAGATGACCCAATGTGTAAGTAAAATATAAAAATCGGACAGACGTAGCTATACTACACTGTTCAAAAGTTGTCGATGGGGCCAGGGCATAAGTTCTGCTGTAAGGAAAGCTGCGAGAAATGCTGAAACTGAAGAGTGCTTTATCCATGCAAACACATGGAACATCCTTTTTCGATGACTATGAATTAGGGATGTTTGTGGACTATGGATGTTATTGAGTACGCACCTTCTCTGTGTTCACGGGCTGCGGTGGTGTAAGCTGACTGGAGCTGGCTTCCTTCTTTACGGTCAACTCCGAGACGAAGTTGAGGTTGACCATGCGTATGTCGCTGACATTGGCTTTGCCGCTAGAACTGGCACAATCTGAGACAAGTGTGTCAAGGAGCAGCACATGAAGAGTGTCACAACATGAAGGCACATAACGCGCTGACATTAAGCCACTACGTCCAATGCATCGTCATGCTTCCTTTCTTTTTTGTTTGTTTACTTCAACTTCCCGGGGCGCAGATTTCACGGGCTTCGCATGTTACATGATTATGAGGCATGCAGTAGCGAGGAAAACCGGATTAACTTATACCACTTTTTGGACGCACCCAAATCGAGGTTTACGAGCGTTCACGCATTTCGCCCCTATCAATTGAACCCACGACATCCAAGTCAAGCAACGCCAAAGGGACACTAAAGAAGCTGAAGGAGTGGGTAAAGGCTGAAAAGGCATTAAACATATAACCTGAAAACATGATATCACATCCCTATCATTAGCAATTGATATTTCAAAAAGCCGGACGCTGTTACAGAAAATTACGCATTAAAAAAAGGGCCACTTGGTGAACATGAACGGTGCCAAAACACTCAGCCGCCTAGACTATCGTAGCGCAAGTGCATGTCGGCGCCCTAGGCAATGCGTCAGATCATTGCATCGCTGAGGCCGGTAACAAGTTGCTGCTACCTAGCATCGGCTCAACCGTCCTTCCATGTCAGAAAGATACACGACAAAGCGAGCCTACTTCATTGACCACGTCTACTCAATAAACTCTGAAAGTCAAAAATGCTGGGTGCCGCAATACTAGCAGCACACTAGCAAACCCGAGGCGAGTCTTGCGAAGCAGGTTTCCCCTTTCTCCTTACCAAAGGCACCGACCGAAGCTGTACAACGAGCAGCACGATTGCCGAAAGAATATTTAGCATGAGAGCATTGGTCTGCTGGTCGAAGGTCAACACTTCTCCCTCGATAACCTGGTCATAGCAAGTTTTACAACAAACAACATATCCAAGGGAAAAACATTCAGGCCTATCCGCCATAGCTTTCATTTTCGGGAATGGACGATCGGCATAGTTGTCACGTTCTTACCGAAACCACCTACTTCAGCTAAACACAGCACTTACAGCGCTTCGTTGGTCACTGCTATACAGGGACATGAATACCGCCATCAGTAATTGCACTTCAAGTACAACACTGCATATTTGTTGTGAGTTTTACGCGAACATCTAAGTTGTTGAGTGAGATGAAAGTTTGCAGCACGGTGTTTTAAGCTGCATACGTGGTCCGGCCAATGCGGTACTGACAGAACCAGTCTGATCCAAAAGCATCTTTTGGATTTGCATCATTCTTGCGGAAGGATTTTGAAGAGACATTGCTAGCTCGTGAGTCGCTGTTTGTGTTCCTCAATCGTGCTGTACAACAAAAGTCGGCAAGATGAATATTATGTCCTACAATGGAGGTGTCGTGGTCGCCATGAAGGGCAAAGAATGCGTCAACATCGCAGACGACCGGCGTCTGGGCGCGCGCGGCCACAGCATTGCGCTAGATTTCGAACGCATCTTCGAGATGGGCCCGAAGCTCTACTGCGGCCTGCCGGGCCTTGCCACGGACATGCAGACGGTGGCACAGAAGCTCAAGCTCCGCATAAACATGTACGAGTTGCACGAGGGCCGCTCTATAACTCCCAAGACGCTCGGCTCAGTCATCTCCAACCTGCTGTATGAGCGCCGCTTCGGTCCGTACTTCGTGCAGCCCATAGTGGCCGGCTTGGACCCCGTGACAAATGAGCCCTACATCTGCGTGATGGACCTGATCGGCTGCATCGACGAGCCTACCCACTTCGTGATCTCGGGTACGTGCAAGGAGCAGTGCTACGGCATGTGCGAGACGCTCTGGGAACCCGACATGGGGCCTGACGAACTGTTCGAGGCGACCGCGCAGGCACTCATGAATGCCTCCGATAAAGACTCTGCCTCGGGTAGGGGTGGCGTTGTGCACATCATCGAGAAGAATAAGGTCACCACCAAGTACATCAAGACCAGGATGGACTGAAAAGAACTTTGGCGACCGCCCGTCAGAAGCCTGATACTCCATCCTTTGTGCTGGGAATTGGTTGTGTTTGCGCAGAACCAGCATGGTACTGCGGCACAACACTTGAAGAGTGCCTAAGAATAATCGTACACTCGTAAACTCTTGGACGTATATACGGCCAAATTTAGTATCGTTCACTGCATGGTTTACAGCAGTAGTGGCGTCTAACTTGACTGAAAGAATACTGTTCTTGTGAGACTAGAACCACTACTTCACATGCTGTACATAACTACACGCTGTACACACAATCGCCAACACACTTACTAATTCTAGTTGCTCGGATGTGTGTCGCCTTGACCGTGTTGGTTATCTCTGAGGTGACGCTAGTCTTTGGTTCCACGTCTAAGGCCGCCGTACTGCCCGTTGTTTGCACCACAACGGGTTCGTTTGCGATGTAGCGCGGCTCGGCGGCGCTAGTTGCCTCTTCGGTCGTGTTGATGGCCGCAGTCTGACGGACGGTTGCAAGGCCGAACAAAATGTCAGCTAACGTTGCCGTTTTCAATCAAGACATTTGCCATAGTTCGTATATGAGTCATCCCCGAAGAAGATTTGACCTCAGCTTTCGAGAAATGTATTGTCACGGAGTCATGACGTGGAAAAAGGAAGCAGTCGACGCCTTCAAGGTGAAACTCCTTATTCGGCCGAACTTGTGGCCATGAAACGGAAACTCAGATTACAGCAAAAAACGCACGCTGTACAGTGATATTAGCAGTCGATAAAACTGAGAAGCGGTCAAACGCGTCGACTTTTCTACAAGTACCATCGGCGTGTCCAGCGTTATAGCTATAGCGGCCGCGCAAGTTCCAGAGCTATAACTGTAATTGTTCTCTCTCTCTCTCTCTCTCTCTCTCTATATATATATATATATATATATATATATATATATATATATATATGTGTGTGTGTGTGTGTGTGTGTGTGTGTGTGTGTGAGGTATGAAGCGATGGTTGGTAGAAGCTGAGAAGGAAGAAGAGAGAATAGAATAAACATGGCGTATGAGCCAATGAGCCAGGCCACGTCACCCATTCACGATAGCGTCACACGAGTCGACAGGATGGAGACCTGCCTGCCCCTTCATCAGTCACTCATCATCGACGCAGTTCCCCAGAAGACACCCTGACCATACATTGACTACCGAATCATCGCCTAGAAGGACAACGACCAGCACCACGACAGAACCATCGGCTGACCTCGACATCCCCAAGTACACCGGATCAGCGGACTACGGACCCGTACAGGACTGGTTCCAGCTATTCGAGGTCCACGCCGCCGCTGCATCCTGGTCGGAACGGGAGATGATCATCAACTTTACTGACTACATCTCCGGTGAGGCATTTAAGTTTTACCTCACCCACATCTTTGAAAATGACGAGTCTTGGCAAAAGATAAAAGAAGAAATGATCATTCGTTTTAGCGACTATGACCAAGACCTACTTATTGCCAACCATCTCGAGAAAACCTGACACTATCGTAAATTCCCTAAGCAATCATCGAGCATTCGAAAGCCCAACGTGAATCGACAAATGCCACAACACAAAGTCGCACATGCGTTTACTTTCAGAAGACCATGCGTGTTTTGGGAAAAACCTAACCATTAAGCGCGCCTCCCTTCTACACGAAAGTCAACATTTCGAAAGTCCTCGCTCCAGGATATGACGCGAGGCGTTGCTCACCGACCTGATGCTCTCAATTCTTCTCCTCGCATACGCGGTCCACCACGCAGTTTTTCATCACCCGGCTCTTCAAGCGCCCCTATCGCTTACTATTTGCCTCATAAGCACGCTGCAACTACGGTAGATGACCTGACGCTTCACGAAAATACCCTGTCAAGCCATGCTCTTTCCGGACATGTTCGTTCATCACCGTGCGGTGCACACACACTGGACAGTCGAAGCAAAGCAGAAGGCTCAGACGCATCGAACGTCGCAAGCTACCAGGCGCAAGAACCACTCGCAGTGAAATGCGAAGAAGCCCCTGAAGAGCTTCGTGTCGTTTCTGCGGCACCACAGACTTGCCAAAATCTGCAATTAAAACCTAGTAATACCACGTTACCTGTGGTATCCCCATGCAGTGCTTACAGCTCCAAGAACCGAAAAAATGAGAAGTAATACATACACCAAACCTCGCACGCAGGTGTCTGTCTGAAGCGTCCATACTGGAACACCTTACCGAAGTCTTTGAAGAGCATAATGATGGCACATTACCAACTATGCCCGATAAGCAAGACACCAGCTCATGCATCAGCTGTCTACAAAACGCGTCAAACCTCGAAGGAAATGAATGCCCGATTCCAGAAGGGGCGCCACTACAGCCATCTCCTGAGCAGCACCAGCAAAGCAAGCAAAACGAAGTTAGAAACTCAGAAAACAACGAGAGAGACTGCAATGAGAGCATCAGCGAACGCCAAATTCAATGGAAGCGCGTTCACCAATTGAAGAAAATCGAAAAATAGGATCTCCAAACCAACAAGACGTCAGACACTTTCGGACAAAGAAAAGTCGCCAGAAACGCTCCCAGTGCCAGCTATTCCGCCGACTGCAACACCACAGAAAGTGCCGAGAAAGACGCGGAAGCACTGCTTGCAAACCGCAAGCACTCAGGCACTCCATCACAGTCTGTCGAGAAGCACACAAGTAAGAAGCATCAGGATTGCACCATTCACGGCGAAAAATACAACCCCGACGACATCCGAGCTGCCGATGCAACTCGGTTTTCCGTCACGCGGCTCTTCAAGCGTTCCTGGCGCTCACCGTTTGCCTCATAAGGACACCATGTTCACGATAGACGAGTTGACACACCGAGAAAATACCCAGTCGAGCCATGCTCCTTCCGCACGGGTTCATGCATCACCGTCGTGTGCATACACACTCGACAGTCGAAGCAACACCGAAGGGTCAGGCGCATCGAACGTCACACGCTGCCATGCGCAAGAGCCTCTCGTTGTGAACAGTGCAGAAAAAGCCTCTGAAGAACTTTCTATCAACTCTGAAGGATCATCTTCATTGCCTGAATTGCATGACAACAGCTCACAGACTACCAGCTGCCGACTGGAGACCCCATCAGGTTGTCATGAAAACCAGCGCAATGTTCAAGAGGGGAATCCACCGCAATACGGTCCACAGCAACGTCAGCAACGCCAGCAAAAGCAAGTCCGTGAATCGCAGACACTCCAACGGACACACCAAATAGGACGACTACGCAAAGCAAGCCTTTTCAAACAAATTCAAGAAGCGAGGCAACTTCGCATAAGGGATCGGTGCCAGAAACGCATTTGGCACAAAATATCAAGACTGCGCCTAAGATTACAGCTCCAAAACCTCAGGAAACACTGAGCAAGACAAGAAGTCACAAGTTCTACCACGCAATGATTCAGACACCATCCCATTAGTTTGGGACAACGGAGCCAACGCCATAGAAAACTACGAAAGAGACTGAACGTTATAATTTGTACAACGCACGGACATAGACGTAATTCCTTGAACTTCAGTTCTTGTACACGCAGGCTGCAAGCACGAATTCTGTCTCAGCCGCGACACAGAATACAGCGCGTACGACAGAGGATTCGGCGCCTGCGACATTCGACCTTCAAGTGCTCCAAGGACTTCCAACCTTGTTCGTTCCTCGCAGGTGCTCAATTCATGTCATGGTCAGTGCAGTTTTGCAAGACGCGGTTATCTTCTCCAGAACGCCACAGCCAACCTCCCCCACCAGAACTCCCCCATTCAATGGACTGCTGCACTCTTTTCTGAAGTTTTGCGAGTTTACGGAACACCACTGGGACATGAAACCAATTGTGCATTTTGACATTTGTGCTTGCTTTGTTTACTTTTTCTTGTTCGTAAGCCATGCCTTCTTTCGGGGGGAGGGGAATCATGTGACGTATGAAGCGATGGTTAGGAGAAGTAGAGGAGGAAGAAGTGAGAATAGAAAAAATATGGCGAATGGGCCAGGCCATGTCACCCATTCATCATAGCGTCATATATATATATATATATATATATATATATATAATCTGTTCCTTTTTGAGTATATAACGTTTCGACCATGACACGGCTTTCTTGGCCTGTTGGTAATCGATTTACATTCCACAATGGCGATAATATATTAAACATTACGCCCTTATCTAATTTCAACGTTAGAGAAGCAAGTACATACTGCTAGTCAGTGCCATGGGGACAACGAAGGCCAACAGAATGACGAATGGCGCAAAGTACATGACCCACTTGGGTCGCTTGTGGCCACTGCGTGTGGAACAAGAGTGGTTAAAATATAATAAAGTAGGTTTCTGTACATCAGAGTAATAAGACGTTTGTTCTACTTTTGTTCAGGACTACCTCCGTGTTCAAGCAGCCCCTTTTTAATAACGCGAAAGCCAGCCGCATAGCAAAAAAATTCCGCCATATCCACGAAGTGAATGATGATGAGTGGGCGAAGCTCCGGAGGTAAACCTGGTAAACCATGAATCCTCTGTAAATTTTGCCCACTCGATTTTATTACATCGCTGCCCCTAGCGTACGTCGCCGCACTAAATCGAACGATTGCCTTCAACCAATGACACGCGCCATATGTGACATCATTCCTATTTTATAAGATCTCGCGTCTTTCATCAACTACAAGTACCGCTTTCTAGTTTATAACATCTTGCATCTTTTCATCATCAGCTACAAGTACCACCATCTAGTAAACACTACAAGAACTAAACGAGAGGTGGCTACATACAGGAGACGGTACCGCCATCTAGTGAACACTGCAAGAACTAAACTAGAGGTGGCTACATACAGGCTACAGGGGACGCACAGCCCACGCCCTAAGGAGCTTCGCCCCTAAAAAAAACTTATTCAAGGTGAGTTCGGGAATGGTAAACCCTGTTCCTATTATGTTCGTGAGTACGTTTGTATGAATACATGTATATACCAACCCATGCAAAACTAAACTTTTGGGAGACGGGGTTGAAACCTCCCAGCTTCCTCCTCCCCTCCCGGCTACGTCATTGGTGAAGGCCATAAGTTACAATAGGAATGAAGAATGGGCTAGTAGGCGTGGTAGCATGTTTGAGTAAAACGCGAGAACAACGAACACGGAAGAGTGCATTCTTTCGTCCATTCATTATTGCATTCCTTCAGTATAACCACGGTCTTGTTCTGCAAACTTGGTGCATTTAGGTCGTATATATATGTATACGAGGAATCATTGGTCAGCTGCGAGCTCGTATTAAGTTCTTATGCTACGGGATGCCAAACAGGTTGAGAAAGAGTGTCCCACACTCGCCGCCATGGCTATAGTCCTGGCGCTGACTGACACTCCCACGTTTAATTCACATATATACCCAATAAAGTGGATGGGATATAGCCGCCGTTGAATCGCAGTTAGTAGAGCATCGAACGCGTTATTCGAAGGTCACAGGTTTGGTCCCTGTCCACCGCAAGTTATCTCTTCATCCACTTTTATTTCTTCACATTTACTTTAAGATTACTTCTAATAACTTTCCCTATTTTTTCCTTCACATGATTGTCTGTTAGATCCCATTAATATTGTGTCCAACTAAGTATACACTTCTTTCCTTCTCTCTTGTCCAAGTTACTTTTGTTCGCTGTTTCTCCAGGAACAAATGCGTAAGACAAACACAAAATTGGTGAACGAGCAGCTCTTTGTTCTTTTCTGTATTCTGTGTTTGGCCATTTTTCAAATATTTCATTGAGCAACATACACCAGCTGCCCCAAGCTCGTGCACTATATATCCCCCGTAGATTGCGGTTTTTTTTTCGTGACAAGTTTTACCCCTACTTCTATTTTCCAACTATTGTGACGGAAAGAATACTCCAATTCCTACTAACATTCTTATATATAACATTGCGAGTCTATTTTGTGGCTGGCAAATCTGGACCACGCCGGCTTTTGTTGCTTAAGTGGATTCGGCATGCCACACGAGATGACTGCCTATTGCCTCCAAGAAGAATGCGAAGTGTTTTATGAATTTTCGCGCTCTACAAGAATATACAGTAAGTCTACTGAAAGAAGAGCTTTGTTTTACTTACGCAAGTTGTTGCGGCTCTGTCACTAGGATAGTCAAACACAAACGGGAAACAAAAGACGTCTGTAAGGTTTACAATCTTTCATCGCGTGACAAGCATGATACCTACCTGATGTTGTCTAAGCGGTGTACAGATCTGTAAGGGAGAATATTGGATCACATTAATTATTTATTTATTCATATTTATTCAGCTAGTTAGCTTTTATTTATTTGTGTGAAATTACCTTACATGACCACACAGACATCGAGTAAGGGGAGCGTGACAGAAATTGTATGCACCAGAGGTACCTACCCGAAGTTGTCTGAGCGGTGTACTGATCTGTGAAGGAGAATATTTGATCACTTTATGTATTTATTTATTAATTATTTGTTTATTTATTTAATTGTGCGAAAGTACCTTACTTGGCCACACAGGCAGTTGAGTAAGGGGAGCGTGACAGAAATTGTATACACCAAAGTCATAAACCAATTAACTAAAATTAAGCAAAAGATATACGATAGAACGCAGCACAGCTCTTTTGCTGCATA
The DNA here is from genome assembly GCF_043290135.1 of Rhipicephalus microplus. Lineage (NCBI taxonomy): Eukaryota > Metazoa > Arthropoda > Arachnida > Ixodida > Ixodidae > Rhipicephalus > Rhipicephalus microplus. The sequence goes on along the minus strand of NC_134710.1, from coordinate 392,054,091 downwards.
CTGTATCTCATAAAGGCCAAAACGAAACAAAAAACAAATAAATTAGCAGAATTTTATAAAATACCAATAATTTCAATCATTCATGCAGCCATTCACTTTCGTCCGTCTCGGTGGCGCAGTTGTAACAGTGTTCGGGTATTGATTCGAAGGTCGCAGGTTCGTTCCCCGCAGCAGCGGCCGCGTTTCGGTGGTGGTCATAAGCAAGCGCGGGGTTTTCAGATGCTCAAGGGGGGAGGGGGGCGAAGGTCTATCGTATAGCGCCTCGCCTCCCTGTTAACTCAATGTATCAAACAGACTTCGCTAACCCCCTCCCCTATAAGGTGACATCCGGTTGGGGAGGAGGTCACCTTCCTGCCCCTCGTGTGGACATATACGGTGGAGGCGAAGTGGTGAATGCCCGGGTACTGCGTTATCTCAGTGCACGTTTAACATATATATGGTCAAAATTTCCACAGCTCTCCACTATATACGGCACGTTTCATATGGTGGTTTCCTCACGTAAAACAAAGAGGTTACTTTCATCGATTGATTGATTCATTGATTCATTCATTTATGCATGCAATATTCCCGCCACTTACAACACATGCCCAATGACCTTGAACGGCTCAATGAAGCTTATTATGCACCAGATGGATCGAACAGAGTCGGCACCTAACGGTGAGCCGACAAGCCCGCAGCTACAGCAGCGCCACCGGTGGCGGGAGCTTTGGAGCCTCATAAGAAGCGCCTCACATCTGCCATTTTGATTGATTGATTTGTGGTGTTTAACGTCCCAAAACCACCATATGATTATGAGAGACGCCGTAGTGGAGGGCTCCGGAAATTTTGACCACCTGGGGTTCTTTAACGTGCACCCAAATCTGAGCACACGGGCCTCGACATTTCCGCCTCCATCGGAAATGCAGCCGCCGCAGCCGGGATTTGAACCCGCGACCTGCGGGTCAGCAGCCGAGTACCTTAGCCACTAGACCACCGCGGCGGGGCCATCTGCCATTTTGTCTCTTTAACAGTGACCTTGGTTGGTGGCAAGCAATCTCACTAGGACCAGTGTGACACAAGTCAGCGTCGATGGGGAGTGTGGATGTCAGCTTTAGGTGAAGCGAGGGACGCCCTAGATGGGAGCAGAATGCCTTGCCGCGTTCACAGCACAAGCTATGAATTCTCGCTCGCATTCCTGGAAAAGCGTACGTTACCCTATCAGTGGGGTGTGCACACCTTGTCGTTTCTTTCATCAAGCGACGACGCTTTGAATCCGCGCACATCGAGCCCCAGTGTCTATTATGCGCTTGCTTATGCTATTTCTGGGAAATATTCACCATACCTTGTGCCCAGGTGTATTCAGATTACTTCAGCTGTTACCAGGGTTATATCTCAATCATGGACGTTAGTCTTCCGGATTAAGATTTGGCACCATGCGCCAGCGTTGGTGCATCCATGTCACATGGTTCTACAGCTGCGTAATCCGTGGTTCATGCGTGCCAATGTACAATGAAAAATCTACTATTTCTAAGAAGGCGCTGTTCACTTTCATGTTAAACCGATTCATACGACGGAGGGATCGACCATGTTTTAAACAAACCGCCACACTGCACGCTGAAACACAATAAATGTACCTTTAAACACCATGTGATTCGTCGAAAGCTTTTGAAAATCAATATATCAAACTCGTGTCGCTTCACCCTTCCTGAATCACTTCTGCCAGCTCCCTCCAAAACGTACATGGGACGAGCTGAAAATGTACCCGATCGCGAGAAGGAGCCATCTTTTTCTAGACCTCAAGGGTCGTTTTCCGAGTGGAACCACCTTGACGTGATCGATAACTCAATGTTATTGAAGTAAAGTGGATGCCACCATCACCACCTGTCTTCACATTTTTGTAATGGTGTAATCGCCACTTCCCGAAGATATGCACAAATCCGTCGGACCATTGTGTTCACACTTGTATTGCCACATTCATGACCATCTCTTGGCCGTGGTGGGAAAGCAGATCCTGCGTTAGCAGACACTGCTGTGAACATCTGTAAGAGCCCTACAGAAGAACGAAGACGAAGAGGTGCAGGCAACGCTCGAAACTGCACGAGCGTGTAGGCCATATCGCGAAGCACAAAGCACGTGACCCGAGCTGTGATCGGGACGCGAACAACGATACACTGGCATTGTCGACGTGGGCTTGCAAGGAGAAGGTCGTCTCGCCAGCAAGCGCACTGGCGACGGGAGCGGCAGGAGTTCGGCCCGGCAGCCTGTGACGGGAGCGTCCCGAGAGGTGGCCGTAGACATCGACCCGGTTCGGGAGTGGCCTCGGTAAGCAGCAACCGCGCACAGCAATATCCGCCATTCTTGACGCAAGCCCCTTTCGAAGCAAGTTGGCGAAGACAGTTCGCGGTGGGCCGCGTCAGCTCTTATAGCACCGGGCACTCTCGAGCGCCGCTATAGCCCCCCGCTTCACTGGACGACATCAGGTGACGATGACGGCGGGAGACCACGTCGGTAGCGGTAGGGACGGCAGCGTTCGAAAATTCCGACAGCCGACAGGGACACAGCACGACCGAACCCGGACATTGACGAGCAGTGAATCAGGTGGGTCAAGTAAGGTAGGAACGAGTAGTAAGGCTAAAGGTACATCACTATGTTTAGGACGGCTAAGTCACCAGTGTGATTTGTTCGGGTTTGAGCAGTAGTTCTATTTATGGTACATTTATATATTTTAGAGTATTATGCCTGTGTTTATTCGATGTGTTCTGTCGTTTACCGAATCTTGTCTCATTTCATCATATGCAGCCACCATAATCTGTGACATCTCAGCGAAACCTTGCAGTCGGGTGCAGCTGGAGTTGCCATTTTCCGAGACATCCCCTTCACATGAAGAGGCCTGTGCTTTCTCCTCAGAGCTACAGGCGCCTGCCATGTGACGTCCAACAGCAGACATCACGCTACTGGCTAATAGTCCGAATAAATCAAGAGTGGCGTTCGGATCAGATGAGTTTCTTGCCGCGAGGTACCGCCATGTGATGGAGTCACGATGCATCTAGTCTGCTAACATTACACAGTGAGACACCCTCACACAAAGGAATTCCACTCGCATCACAACGAGAGAGTGAGCGATCAATTTCATCACACGCGCTCAACGTTATGACGCGCTGGCGTAAAGGCCTGACAACACGTTGCAGCGTGTGCGTGGCTTTTTGACGCGGCGCAGCGCCCTCTCGCTATGGAGAGAGGGCGCATGCATGCAAAAAGCTCGTTTACACCCTCATGGGTCAGAATTTGTTTAGTGTGTGGCTACGCGAAGCTGTGTGCCCTCCATATGACAGCGGGCGTGGCGCCGCCACCATAGCCGCGTCATCAAGACATGCGCCGACCCGCTGCAATGGATGCGTGTGGTCAGCTGGGCCTTCTGTCTCCTTCCCTGCCAGCGTCCAGCACGCTCGTCGAGACGAAGGAGAGGGGATGAGCTGAAAACGCGCAACAAACCCCTGTAACTCCACTCATTCTCGACGAAGTGGAGAAACTTTTGCGACAATTCATTTAAGAGCAATATAACTCAGACACTGAGGCTATTAGACGATTAGATGGAAAATTGGTTCGTGGTCCCTTTCAACACTGTGATACGATGTATTTCGGGGTATGGGATTGCTCAGGGCGCATCCAACGTTCAAAGCATCGCCCTTGAGAAGTTTGTCTGTTTCAGTACGAAACTGGTACGTGTGCGCCGAGCTTTGGCAGCATCTAAACCATTCGTGATTGTCTTACCTGGAACTTCTAGCGGCTCTTCGGCGTTTACTTCTGTAGGTTAACAAGACATCGTGGTCAGCATAAATTTAGCGTTATATAGTATCGACTTTACTGGCATTCCCTCATTCAGAACTGTCGCCGGGTTTTCCAGGCTGTGTGATTGGTATCAAAAAAGCAAGAAATGTAAATCGCGGAATCATACCTAAACTTCGGCGAGTATACCTTGTATTTGGTTCCGCGTACTTTGCAACAAAAAATAAATACCATGGCTTATTTTTTTCTTCTGTTAGCTTACGTGATAGACACGTCTCTATTGTATCACGTTTATCGTAAGTTCAACATTGCGGTTGGTGGTCGGCTTCTTTACAAATACTTCACCTCAAAGCAGGCTTTGGTTAATATATGTACTAATCGTCAGCAAGCTTATCACGAACGCTCTGACGCGCCACTTGGAGTGGTTTGTCTGAATGATGCAAGCCGCGAAGTGCTGTTGCTGAGACGATAAATACCACGGTACGTTTGGATAATGCGTAGTTTTCGAATAGCGAACCACAAGCCTTTGCGGTGCGGTCACTGCCACTGCGCATGCGTCGTGACGCGAACCGCCGTTCGCGTATGCGGTACGCTCACAAGAAATCCGAAATATCGTGAGGCCTGCAAGAACCGCAAAACCCTCTTGCGGTGGTGGAGCACAGACGCTATTTGATAACTCATATGACACCCATACGCAAATGGTACGCCCGCAACGCCCACTAACTTGGAGAACGCTGTTCGAAAACTCCCTAGTATATGTCGGCATGCATGGCAATAGAACGTCGCGGCAACAGAACACAAAGCTACGCGGCGCTAGCGTCAACTTTGAACTGTTTCAGGACACGCTGCGGAGCATTCGTGTTGAGCTTGATGACGACTGTAAGTCGATGGGTTTCAATGATCCGCAGCACATAAAAGTGGTCTCGGGACAATGAGCTAGGGCACCACATTCAGCGTTCATGAATCCCTTACCTGGAACTTCAAGTGGCTCTTCGGTGCCCGTTTCTGTTCGCCAAAAAGAAGGAAAGAACGAAACAACGTGGCCATCATGAATTTAAATCTGGTATTGACAATATTCGATAGCACTGTTTAAACCTTTCAACTGTCAGCCCGGTTTTCTTGACTGCATGTGCGATGGGTATCGCAAGAACAAGAAACGCAGATCGCAAAACTCAAAAGCAGTTCGGTCCATAGTCACTGGGAACATGCGTGCAGATCACACACCGAGATAAAGGGGCGCGCTCAGGGGTGCAGAGGATTTAGAACCTTTCTGCTGCTGAAGTACCATATTTGAAAACCAAGGTCAACAGCGTTTATTTAATTTCCCTGAACTTTTTTTTCCATTCGCACAACGAAACAGAAAGCTACACCATACTTGAAAAAATTGACTTTATATGCATCATCCAGCACTAACGAAAATTGAAAAATTAGGACAGGTATAGGACGCTGGTCTTCAACTGAATTGAAGACCCGCATTCAAAATAGCAGCTGCCTTTCCTATTGCCTGATTTGTCAATTCCCGTTTAGCGTAATATATTTAAGGAAACTGCAACTCTATAACTCCCAGTCTAATTTGGTTACACATCATTAGCAAGTAATACATACAGAAGCAATCTCGGAAAACCTGCACGAACTGTTTATGTCCAATGTCTTATCGTTAACGTTTACATAGCGCTTCAGAAAACACAAGCTTGTGTGTACCAAATATGAAGCGAACCTAGGGCCGTAGCCTTTGAGACTACTGGCGCCTGCGGAACGTCACATAGACCATTCCTTGTTCGCTCGACGCATGGCTCGATGTTTCTCGGTGTAATAGCTTCGGCGTAATTTTCGAAAGAAAATACAAGGACGCGTTTTTTTTTTCTTTTGTCAGCTTAGGTGACAAACATATGTCTCTATCTGATCTTGATCGTAGCGGCAACATTTCGGTGGGCGGGTGGCTGCTTCACAATTACGTTACCTCGAAGCAGGCTTTGCAAACGCGATGGATTTCAATAAGTCCCATATCACATAAAGTGGTTTGAGGACGCCGAGCTTGAACACTATCTATATAGTGATTAAAAGTCCCTTACCTTGAACTTCAAGTGGCTCTTCGGTGATCACTTCTGTTGACAAAAAAAAAAGAACACCGCAGTTATCGCGAATTTAGCTTCGATATACCGACGGCATCTAATAATGCATTGTTTTAACCTGTAAGTTCGCGTTTTTTTTTTCGATTGGTGTCGCAAGAACAAGAAATGTAGACCTCGAAACCAAAGCGCAGTACGGCCCATCGTTAGAGGGAACAAGCGATCACACACCGAGGTACAAAGGCGTGGGACTTGAAACCCCTCTTACCCGGAACTTTTGTAATTTTATGTGCATATTATAGACGCACACAAACGCTCGCGTCAAAACGCATAAAGTATGGTTGGACCAACCCCTCCCGAAAAAGCTTCTGGATACTCTCCTGCTGAAATATTATACTCGACAATCAAAGTTAGCAGCGTTCAATTTATTTCCCTGAAGTTTCTTTTGCATCTGCACAATGACTCTGCAACTGCATAAAGCAAAATGCTGGGTTAGCTGCAAAATTTACTTTCTATGCATTCTCCAGTGTTAAAAGAAAAGTGAAAAATCGGGCACTGGCCTTTCACCGAGTAGGAATTAGAAAAAAAATCAAAGGTTAGTAAAGGCAAAGCACCGGTAGGACGCGCTGACATTCGGCTGAGTTGAAAACCAGCGCCCTATACCTGTCCTCTGCCTTTCATTTTCCTGATTTTCCCATTCCTACTTAGCGCGGTAACTGCATGAAAACTGCACCTAATTGTTATTCACACATGGTTGTACACCACTAGCAAATAATACTAGAACAATCCTGGCAGAACTTGTGTGGTTAATAACTGTCCATTACCTTAATTAGGAAGGCGGAAATCTTAGATGCCTCAGAAAAACGGGTAAATTGAACGTCTGTGTCGCAGGACTGACCACGAATGATTCAAAAAGTTATCGCGTGATGACGTCCCCGTGTGACGTAATTGTGACTTCAAATAACATGACGTCTAGTTCATGTGACATCAAAGCTTGGTGAAAGGTGGAGCCATCACGGGAGCAGTGCAAAAGCAGATGAGGCGCAGAATGCTCGCCACGTCTCGACCTGACCATGAAGGAAGTGCAAAAGCAGAAAACTTTCGAAGAGGCGAGGAGGAGAAACACATTCACTGAGAGGATAAGCATGCAGATTGGGCTAGTTGGTATGGATCCATGTTCGTGGAAAGCGTAGCTCCCCCCGAACATCGAATGAATCCAGTATAAACATGGTATAACAGTAGGCATGAATCCATATTCATGTGTAGCTTAATTTTGCGCTTCCCACGAACATGGCTGAGAAGAAGATGTCTCTCACTTTGCAGTCGTCTAGGGAGAACTGATACGCGACCGTGCGACTATTGCTAGTATTTGTAGGCCACCTCTGAAGACGCGATGGAGCTGCTGGATTTGTCAGCGAGCGGATATCAGGCAAGCCCCGAGCCGAAGCTTCTGAGACCATTTCGTATTTGCTCGAATTTTGTTCATTGTGTTGACGAAAAATAAGCACGATACTTGGCCAAATGAGGCCCGGTCCAGGAGAAAGTGTATCATCATCACATCGATTACGTCCATTCAAGGACGGAAGCCTCCATGTTTCGCCACATGACACGTTTCTATAACGGAGTTATAAAAACGTGTCGCACGCGTCAAGCGCTTTTTCTCTCCTTTCGTACCAGCGTGAGCGCTAAAAGCTACCCAGGGAGGGGGCAAGAAGATAGCATATATTTGTCAGTACGCGTCAGGACTTTGAGCCCGTTTTTTACATATCTTTTTTTTCCTTGGAAGCGTGGCTTACATTCAGTGTGATCGCTACTTGCTCGCGCACGCAGGCACATGGCGTCATCTTGTGGCCGCTACAGTAATTACGCAGTTCCCGGTGCTCAAACCAGTCATATGACCGTACATTTGAACAGTTATGGCGCGATCATTTTGGCATATGCATAGTTTGTCCAGAGAACGGAGTGATTACTAGTTGACTGACAATAAATTGTACTATTTCTCGGGCAGCGTGCAGCGCTGCAATGCTTGGCTCGCGATTATTCAGGGTTCTCGACTGCCGATTGGTAGCGTCTTCTGACCACGCTGCACGGCGCCTTTCGCGAGTCTCTCACACTATGGTTTCTCACACTATGGTAGAGTCTCTCACACTATGGTAGAGCAGACTTTCGCCTTCGGTTTTGTTACAGAGAGTGTAACGTGTTACACAACATATTCAATTTGCCCTAGCTTCCACTGTATGTACATTATCGAAACCACCCGGACGCTGGAACATCGCGTATTTCCTGGGCGCGCTTGGAGTCACCGTAACCATTTGCTATCTCCAGCCAGACAGTGCCACACTTCTTAAGCAACTGGAAATGTCATGTTGTCATGTTGCATAATTGCTACATCTATATAATTTTTACAGCTACAAAAGATAAACTCACCCATAGCAAGCAGCAAGCAACGAAAAGCTGTTGAGGATAATGAATGGTTTCACGAAGGTTGGCCAACACCCTAGGTGGTGTTGCGTTGGCACGTACCCGCGCGCACCGTGCCCTTTAGCCGTCCCGCTTGCTTGATCTTCTACTTTTGGCTCAGACCCACTACAGAGTCCAAGGAATAAATCTATCTTAGCTATGAATTCAATATCCAACGCATTTGCGTATTATACACATAAAAAAATGAGCATAAAGTTTAAGGGAGCTCTTCCTACAACTAGAACATGAAAAAAACACAGAATTTTTTAAAAAATCACAAAGTCCTTTATTCATTTGTCTGATATAACGTGAAGACAAGAGCCGTCATAATATTTATCATCAGAGTAGCCTGAGAGCTCAGTTTTTATACCGCACGCCGTTTTCAAAGACGTGTTTTTTTTTTTTAGGAGCTTGCTCTGCGAGTTTATTATGCTCGCACCCTGTCCAGCAGCGGCGTGTACACTTCTCCGGTGATTTCAGAAATGCTGACTACTTAGCGCATTGCCGCTCACGGTGTCGGCTCTCAGGCGATTCCAACAATGCTCACTAGATTGCGCGCCACAAGTCAAGGCGTACGGCTAGGTGGCGTTAGCCGCCACCCGATCTAAAGGGTTACGTCATATCAATCAATCAATCAATCAATCAAACTTGGCTTCACTTTTGTTGACAAGGCGTTGCGAAAGCTTCCACACCAGCAGTTCCAATGAGATCTCGGACAAATGATCCCACTCACCGACCTACTCGCGCAGAACATCTAATGAACGTTTTATGATCATGAGTCCAAAGCTGTAAGATTTGTGGCTAATGTAAATATTTCTACGCCGTTTTGTGAATCTTCAAACTATGCAAGAACATGCCGGTGAACATAGGCTGCATCTGGAAGGGGGCGGCCAGAGCAGGCATGCAGTTGTCGGTACTTAAGTAAAAGAGGAAAATCTAGAGTATTTAGGCATGACCTGTCGCCTAATGCCTACGGCTACAGAATAAAGGCATTGAAGAAATATCATGCTGTCCCAAATTTTGAGAATTTCGGGCACGTTTCTTGAAACACCCGATACAAAACATGACACGCGTGGAAAATGCGTGTCTCTAAACTTTTTACCGAACCCCATGGCCAAGGAGGTTTCAAAAAAATTGCTGAAGTGAAAATTATTGCCCAGTAGTGAAGCCGTGCCTATGGCAAAACCTAGTTCTAGAAACGTTGGGCAAAACGGCAGTTGCGGCGGCCATCTTACTAGGAGCATGAAAAACTACCACCGTTTAGCTACTAAAGACGGAGCGTTTTCCTCCCACGCCCAACGAGTTTAATGTGGAAATATTTTCAGGTCACATATAGTGTTCCAACTGCGTCTTAGCGTCACTAGTTTTCCTTAGTAAGTGCCTCTAATTGGAGGTAAAGTTCATTGGAGAGTCGGTCACTCGTACTATCGTTTCTGTGTTATTTCGTCGGGATCAACTATCTTTTAATATAGAATTAACGTAGCATTTACATTAACATATCAAAGCCACTTGATCTAACAGTGGGCACTACAAAAAAAGAGCATGTTTCCGACTTCTTGGCAGGGCAAAAGCTGGCTTCTCGCTTTTGCTGACAAGGCATTGCGGGAGCTTAGTTTTTGAATTACACTCCAGCAATTTTTAAACCTCCTTGCCCATGGCAACAGCAGCGATCCTCAAACTCGGCACATCATATCGTATGAGGAAGAAGCTACCATTTCATTACCACATCACTGCAATATTCTTTGTCGTCATGGATAGTTTGAGTACTAGCGATTAAATGCACTGTAGCCGCGCTACGTCACCGTGCTCCTTGTAGAATGACCCAATGGTATCTCAAAGTGTCAGACCCTTTAACTTAGTTCTCAAAATAAAAAAAAAACACGGCTGATCATAATAACATTTTGGACATTCTGAAGTCCCATCACTCTGAATGTCTGTCTTTAATGCCTTTCCAGTGGCTATGTTGGTGCATCCGTCCGTGGGAAACTGGCAAAACGCCGTCCAAAAACCCACGTGACCTTCATAGTGACGCCACTGATTGCCTAAATTTGTGGCATTATGATGACATTGTGGAATAACGCGATGGAAAGAAAAAATTGGCCCCGTATCTACTTGTTACACTGCGAATGATGGTGACAGACGATAGTCTTGCGTTTGGAAAGAGTGAACAAAACGTTTATTTGATGTTCTGCGCAAGAAAATCGGTGAATGATATTGTGGAGGCGCTGCGTTAGAGTGCCTCGAGCGTGCAGCGGACGAGCGCATCAAGTCGCGTCCCACTAAGACATGAGCGCTATCTGGCAGTTATCTTGAAAAACGAAGCACGCCCGTCTCGGAGGTGATAAGGTGTAGAACGCAAGGCGACGGCTAGGTGCCGCCACCGTATCGTCTTAGCAAAGCGTTTGAAACACTTGCGTTTATGAGCGTCATGTTGCACTGTCAGCGCAGCGTGATAAACGCTACGGTCGTTAGAATTATCTATCGTCATGTGCCTTATCTACGACGCGTTGTTACGGTGTCTCAGATATGCGCAATTATTGCTTTCGAATTGACAATAGCACAAGTATGAACGCTGAATCTTGAGCAATATTAATGGGCACTGCGGATGCGTTCAGCCGTTTGGGGTATCGTTTGGTGCCGTTTAGGGTACCATTAAGGGCGGACAAGCAGACAAATGTACAGACAGACAAAATTTTGCATCGAAGGTCCCCAAGAAAGACTATCGTCTTTAAAAAAACGCCACGCCTACGCGGTAGGCGCAGCACAGTCACAATGAAAGCTAAAAGAGCGGCCTTTCAGAGCTTTTTCGAAACACATATTGGTAACTACTGCAAGTAAACTTGCTTGGTACCCGCTGTGGCATTAATAATATATTGAGTAATGTTCGCTTGGGGCTTTCGCTATGCTGTTTTTAGTCATTCTTCTGAGAATCGTGGTATCTGTAAAACACTTGCAAGGAATTATGTGCCAGTTGTCCATGCAGTGGCTGACGACTATGAGGAATTATCGCTGAAGTTGGTATGCGCCACAATTAATAGGGGAACAAGAACAAGCTTTTGTAATAGGTTGGAGCATTGGACGTTCCACTCGTTGCGCTATTCGCATTGTGCGACGACTGGTCGTTCTTTCGCCGTTTTAAAACACTTTACAAGTCGTATTAACGCGATTGCTTTCTCGAAATCAAAGCAAAGGAGTACCAAGTACCGGCATAGCTCAGTGGTAGAATACTGGGCTGGCACCCAGCGGACCCAGGTTCAAGCCCCTCTGTCTCCATAGGTGCTAAGCTTTTGTTTCTAATTTCGCGCGAAGTGGTTATAGACACTGGCTGTACGATTGTCTGTTAGATCTCATTATTACTGTATCCACTACATGCTTGTATGACAGTAATCCTTTATGAAGTTTTGCTTAAGTCTTAGTTTAACACACTATTCTATATCTCTGCCCAATGGGTACTCTTACTATAACCAAAATTATACATTGTCAAAGTACCCGGATATTGGCCCCCATATCAAACAGTAATAACAGCATGGCTGATTTCACTAGTAACGGGCACTCTTACTATAACCAAAATTATGCATTGTCAAAGTAACAGTATATTGGCCCCCATATCAAACAGTAAAAACAGCATGGCTGATTTCACTAGTACTCTGCAGGAGTGATGTATATTTCAGTATGAATGCACTGTCTCTTAATTTATTACGGTGGTGCATACATGACATAATTCGAGAATATGCTTCAAGCAATGCAAAGTTGTCTTTATTGAGACAAAAGGAAAACATTTTCACATGTATACAGTCACTCACATACAGACACAGCCCCTTCAGATCCAGGAAAATCTTTTGTAGAATCATTCTGCAGCCAGTTCATTGTAACCCTGTGAGGTACAATTCTCATGATGTACTACTTGACCTGACAACCCAAACACTGCCTATACAAATAGTGCATATTCCTTTACTTCTTTGAGGAAAAAAAGAAACATATATCTCTTTCTTTACACACATATCAGGTACGCGACACATCACATTCGCTTCCCCCACTCTTCACTTTTTGCCCCCAGTTATGTCATCTGCTGGAATTAGAAACCTTATATGTCTTTTTTTTTCATTAGTGATAAGCAGCAGTATACCTAAATTGCAGTGATTTTCTGAAGAAAAAGAAAAAGCAAGTAACAACAAAATATAAAAAGCTTTACATAGCATGTTGCATCCATGTAACTTCACACTATGATAAGACATTACAGCTTACAAAAATTATGAAATTTATAGCCTATGGGTGAGAGAACAGCATCTTAAGATGTGTGCATCACGCACATTCATAACTGTACAAAATGACTTAGGGCAGGGTTGCGAAGGATTAAATCGTGACAACACTTTCACTTTCTAGAGTTTTCACAACATTGGTGCGGGTTGAGGTGATGTCTCAGTAACAGTTATGACAAGCTGTCATATCCAACTTTGCACAGTGCCACGACGACATGGCCTGTGCACAGCCAAACAAGTCTGACACAACGCTTTTTTTGAAAAAAAATTTTGAAAAATTTGAATTTTTGAAAAAAATTCTCAATTTTCGAAAAAAAAAGCAATTAAATGACAGTCCTCTGTTGTCTGCTACAATCGACTCTGAAGAAGAAAAATTTTCAGAGCCGTGAGATTAGATACCCTGGTGTTGGGTGCACATGTGGCGCTTAAGGTTGGCTGCCTGCGTAAATTCAGCCGTACACTTGGGGCACTTGAAGGGCCTCTACCCGCTGTGCATCCGCATGTGGTCTTTCATGTGGGTCACGTAGTACGTGGTGTAAAAGCAGTAGCCGCAGACCAGCGGATCTTTACTTGCGAAAGCTTTTTTCTTGTTCCACTTCACCCGCACTGTGGGGCCCATGCTGGAATGCCTGAACACTTGATGGAACTTGCGGGGCCTCGTCCCTTCAGCCCGCTCCTCGTCGTCAGAATCTTCCTTCACTGCCCACCACTGGACAAACCAGCTGCTTTTACCTCGTGAATTGTGTCCTGTTGGCAGTGCAAGAAGACAGACCAGTTGCAGTAATGGGCTAACTGGTTCATCGATCTTTGAAGACATGTCTAAAGTAGGTGAAAAAGGCAACACATGAGAAACATAGAACGCACACACAGAACAGTGCTCCATGTGCATGTATGTTCTATGTTAATGTGCTGTCTTTTTTGTACAGCTTAAAAATGTCTTCAAAATAATTGTGTTACAGCGCCGAAGTACTTGCACAGTATCCCATGAACTGTAAAGTTGCTCCTAATAAGTCTACTTCCCATTTCATTGTAACCTCCCTTACTCCGTGCCTTTTGGCCTAGTAAGGTATTTTCCAATAAATAAATATTCAGGAAGCTGAACACGGATGGTGTATGCTACATAACACTTTGTTTCTTGGGTAAACAAAAATGCAAATCATGGTAAAAACAGGATGATGTCCTCAGACTAAATTGGCTCTCGTTTATTTAAAAGTCGAATATTTACTATATGAGTTTTGGTAAGAACAATATTAAAAAGTGCATTACAAAGATCCAAGATCCAAGATCTGTCTTAAATTAAGTATAACTGAATGTAGAAAGTTGATAACAATAACACCGAGGAATTGGCATAAAACAAAAAATGAAAAAAATGACAACTCGAAGCAAAAGAAAAACAGTAACACTCACTCACATATAGTTCAAGCGAAGAAAATTACGCAGCAAAGAAAGAGATATGCACCTAAAGTTAGTTTTCATGTAGTCAGCTTAGCACCATAATGCAAAGTAAATTACACTCATCAATTGGTGCTCAGTTTCTTAATCCTTCACATGTCATCAGAATCTCTTATTACTTAAAAAAATGAAACTTAAAAAAAAGAACACTTAAAATTTTTTTGGAGTAATCTTTAATTGAATTGTGGCAACTCCATTTTGTGGAGTATATGGGTAGTGCCAGGGCTGAGAGAGAAAGCAGTGCTGCCCAAAGATTATTCAGGAACACTGCAGCGAATTTTACTAGATGAGAAAAATATCGCAAACCTTGAACATTTCACTGATTGCTGCTGGCAGTTTCAGGTAGTGCTGTCCATTATGAGTGAGCTAGAGCAGTTTTGCTTTCACTTGTATCTGTCAGGATGTTAATCCAAGTACATGTACCTCAAGTATTTCGTCTCTATCAAAATGTGGTTGCTGTGACCAGGATACAAACTAACAAACTTTGGTACAAACTAATAAACCGCGTAACCACTAGACCACTGCAACAGGTACAGAGCAGAATAATTACCTATAACCATTATTAGGCTGGCATTTTCATTCTAGCAACCTTTAAGATAGCCTTTGTGCTGATTGCTGGCTCTTTGCTTGCATAATTTTACGTACTTCTTCCACAATCAATCTTGAAATAATTACCAGACCACCATAACAGGCATGCCATAATGTGCCTGTTGACCAAAGCGTGATGGAATGCCGGGACAAAACTTTGCTCTGTTGTCTGCCAGCAAGGTAAAGTTTGAACTAAGTGAATAAAAATAGCTCGCACTTCATGAGCATGAAGAAGTAAAAAAATACTGTTTATGCCTGACGTCGTATGAACCCTCTGTAGATTACAAATCCTGTTCAATGTGTTGAGGGATGTTTCTCAACAATGAAGAGTGCCTACAATAAATACATTTCCCACTGAAGGTATATTACCTATTCACCGCACATAAGACAGCTTACGATAGGAATGTTCAGGGGAAGGTAGAGCTCGAATAGGAGAAAAGCTTTAGAACCCAGGGAGTTGCTGGAGCTAACATTTTGGCTAGCAGTTTTGTCTTGGTAAAGTCTGCAACTGCCAACTTTGGCACATGCATGCACAGACACCCTTGTGCAAAAGTATACGGGCCACACAAGTGAGTACCAAAATCGCCGTTACGATGTCTAGTCGCGGGCTGTCTGCTGTTGAAAGCACTGCCTTGACGAAATAACCTTTGAGAGAATTACTCAGACGGAAGTCGTCGGAAAAATGCTCTGAACACGACAACTATCCTTTAAACGACGCAAAGATTTTGGCAGATAACAAACATATACAAACAACCATGGTCCATATAGGTTCTCTCATAAGTGTACATGTCTTGCAGCCTCTCCAACCCAAACAAACGAGCAAGGTTGGAGGAGAAGGAGATGGCACAAAGGACACACATATTCGCGCTAATGTACGCAGCTGGAACCTTGAAGGGGACAAGATTGTCAAAACATTGGCTACACCAGGTACGATCTACTACATCGAAATCTCATAAAATCAAAACAGTCTTCAATTCATCGCTTTTATTTTTACATTTCGCAGCTTTGCATAATAAATAGAACCTGGCATTTCAAATGAGAATGTTCAAGTACATGGGCCCCTGACATTTCACTTCCACTTAAATGCATACACCTCAACTGTGATCAAACTCGCACCACTGAGGCAAGCAGCCGAGCACCATAAGCAGTAACTAGACCATCATAGTAGGTCTTTAAGGGCAGATGCGGGTCTAAAACCGCACGTTTTTTTGTTTCAAAATTGCCATTTTTTTTTCAATTTTCGCCTGTTGTGATGGGATTAGTACCTCTACTGTTCTGAAAAAAAAAATGACGAAACTTAACTGGGAACGCTTTAAAATTGCATCTAGAGAGCACAAGGTGCCTGTTAAAAGGCCCAAAGTATGCAGTGTTCAAATACCTTGCCACCGATAATGCGCCTCCGCTTGCCATTGTCAATCGCATGACGTGAACAGTCGAGCCTCACTCTTCAAAAAGGACAGTTTCTCTCGCTGATGCGGCGCAAGAAACAATAAAAAGAAGCACGCTTTCGCACATTTTTCGAGCGCGGCGACTGGCTTGTCACGTGGTACGGACCATCATTGGCCGCTGCGCACCTGTATGTGCTGTGAAGCCTACTTGCGGGGTCCTTGTCTTGGCTAGAAGCGCAGCTGAACAATGCTTTTATCGTGTATATATCTTCGTTATGAATGAAAAAAGCCATTGCTCGCCCTTGAAAGCTGTTGTGGTGGCGTGCTCTGTAGGAAAAGGCTACGAGCGGCTGGTCTGATTTGCGGCAGCTGTTCGCTTGCAAAAACCAATGCATCAAAAGTCATTCACAGCCATCAGCCAGAAAGTTCGTGATGAGTAAATGGATGATGTCAGCACCAATCTTCCGAGGTCGAAGGAGCTCACTGTGAGGAAACTTAGCGGGGACGACATTGCCATTATGTACGATGGTATGTGGCACATACGTGGCCACAAAATGGCATTGGCACTGTTGTGTCCCACGACATGAGACTTGGTTTAGATTTTGCAGTCCTGTCGAACTTCTTCCTAGCTTGCAGTTGGCACAAGGCTCAGCCAGATGGAGTGGAAGAAGTTTGGCAAGTGTTTCATGGCCCTGTCTGTGAGCGAAATGCCTGTGAGGAGTCGGCTCGAAAATGCCGAGAGGGACAAACTCATGGTGCTGGTGTATTTTAGTGGCAGTGGCCACTACAAGAAGGATTGTTCTTTTTGGTGTGCAAATTTCATCGAATTTAAATAGATCTTTTATAAATAAAAACTTCATTTTAACTTCAAAACTTGTTTTTTTTAACACAAGTTTTGCCATTTTTTCAAAGTGCCTCTCCTTTTTTAGGCACTTCTAGTGCTTGGATCTGCATGAAATTTTGCCTATATTTTTTACAAAGTATGACAAATACAATTATCTAGCCTAAATTTCAATATTTTATTATATAATGAAAAGTTGTATGTAAACCTTCACTAGGATAGGTGACATATGGGCTTTTTTACGTCTATTATTTTTCTAGCCTATTGCATATTTTGTATGTGCTTCCTAATTAGTTATTTGTATTCTGCACTTTATTTGAAACATCTTGATCTATGAATGGTAAGATATTAGGGAAGTTTACAGATGAAAAAATGGGGGGGGGGAAAGGGTTAAGATTTTTACTTTGTCATCTTGCAAAGCTGAAAGTGTGCAACCTGCAAGAAAACTAATTATATATTTGAAATAAACATAAAAAGTTCCATAAATAGCTCAAATTTCATATTAAAAAAAGTGTCTTCGAGTAGCATCTCCTCTAATTTGGGCAACATATACGCCACGAAGTTTTGTCAGATTAATTGAAGTAGGAACAAGTTCCTTCAATCACTGTGCTTAAAAACTATGCTAGAGCTAGTCAATAAACTATAGAAATAAAGGTGATAGAAGAGGGCATCTATCCAATTAAATTCAGAACACTAACAGCCCATGCTCATTGGAAAAACTGTATGCTGCACCTCTTCAGCAGCCACCCACCAATACTAAATAAAGTATGCGATCCCAGTCCTGCAAGCGTTCTGCTCCAGTATCTCCGAATCAGTAACACATGCAAGATAAAGTATTCAGCTTCAAGTTCCATGACGAACTAGCACAGAGGAAGCATAAAACGTAGCAGTGGGAATCGTTGCAAAAAGCCACGCAAAGTCAACAATCGGGTCCGTCGTAAGTTAGCACAAAGACCTTGAAACAGACCAGCATACGTGATTACAGTGTACCGAGAGGTATATCATATGCAGTCAAACCCACTTTCAGCATTTTCAAGTGCCAAAAAGATTTCATCGCTATAACTGATAACTGTTGCACAAGGATCGCACAACGAAACAGAGGGTAGGAGTGTGGTAGAAGGGGTTCGCAGATCATCGGTCACTACTCACCAATTTCCCCCCGCCCCCTCATTTCAATAACGTATGACGGGCATTGAAAAAAAAACGAACTCTTTCTATAGCACCTTTACTATTTGTGGTACAACCTTTAAAGCATTTGCCATGTGAAGCTACTCACCTCTACTAGCAATACACCGTTCCCAAAGTTTTTACCATTTTTGGAAGGCGCCCTGGAGTTCTGTTACGAGGAGCCCACCTATTGCCAGTGAGGGGTGGTCCGTACCAGGCGATCTCCCTCCTACTCCTCCCTGTATGTATATATTGTCACGTACCAAAGGCCGTAGAGAAGGGACAGGAACAGCGGGGCAGAAAGACACGAGCGTGTATCTTCGAAAACGAGGCGCTAACCACACTTCTTCTTCGTTCTCCTTGCCCTTTTCGGCTCGCTAGGGCTTGCCGGCTCACAACTCTAGGTGGCATTATTCCCCCTCCCATTAGAGCATCGACCCGATGCTCATGCACAAGGGGACAGCAGGGCCGGTAAGGGGAGAAAAAAGAGAAACGGTAGCTATAGTGCACAGGGCATATGCAGGTGCAAAAAAAAAATTGTCTGAGGTTGGTCATAAGAGAAAAAAAAACCATTAACAGAGTTCACAGTTCGTTCAAGACCCAACGGGTAATGTAAAAAAACGAAAATGTTTGCTGTCCGGGCATAGTAAGACGAGTATCACCGCGTAATATAAGGTTTTAGGCGGACGACATGCACAATCTCTGTTCGTGGTGAGTGGCGCTGTGTCGTTGCCGAGCCTCCGTCTGGAATAACTTCATAGTTGACCTCGTTCAACCGCCGTAATACTTTGTAGGGTCCGAAGTACTTGCTCAGGAGTTTTTCGCTCAGACCTCGCCGTCTAACAGGAGTCCAAACCCACACTTGGTCGCCAGGTTGGTAGGAGACTTGTCGGTGGCGGATATTGTACCTTCGGGCATCTTCAAATTGCTGCGATCTTATGTGCACGCGAGCTAATTGACGTGCTTCCTCTGCACGCTGAATGTAATCGTCGACATCGGGAGTTAGTAGCTCGTGCTGGTCGATGTCACAAGGAATCATAGCGTCTAGCATGGTTTGCACGTCTCTACCGTAAACGAGGCGGAAGGGTGTGAACCTTGTCGTTTCCTGGGTTGCGGTGTTGTACGCAAACGTTACGTATGGTAGGATTTCGTCCCACGTTTTATGCTGCACATCCACGTACATAGAAATCATGTCCGCCAGCGTTTTGTTCAGCCTTTCTGTTAAGCCGTTACTCTGGGGGTGGTATGCGGTTGTCTTGCGGTGGTTCGTGTAACTGAGCTTGAAGATGTCGTCCAACAGTTTTGCCGTAAACGCTGTCCCTCGGTCAGTGATGATGAATGACGGGGCACCGTGACGAAGCACAATGTGGTGCATGAAAAACTGGGCGACTTCAGATGCTGTACCGCGTGGCAATGGCTTCGTTTCAGCATAACGCGTCAAGTAATCAGTTGCGACGATGATCCACTTGTTTCCGGAGTGAGACATAGGAAACGGTCCAAGAAGGTCCATCCCAACTTGGTCAAACGGCGTACGCGGTGGATCGATGGGTTGTAAGAGGCCTGCAGGCTTCACAGGTGGTGACTTGCGACGCTGACATTCGCGGCATCCTTTCACGTAGCGTTTGACACAAGCTGCGAGTTTTGGCCAGAAATATAGCTTTCGAACCCGGTCGAGTGTCCGTGAGTATCCCAGGTGGCCGGATGTCGGCTCATCGTGGCAGGCTAATAGGATGTCATCACGAAGGTCATGAGGGACGACTAGAAGATAAGATCTGCTGCCAACACCAGTGTTTTTCTTGTATAATATGTCGTGTCGTAAGCAAAATGACGGCAACGTACGGGAAAGGGAACGAGGAACAGACGCGGTGCTGCCTTCTAAATGATCGATGATGGGTCTTAACTCGGGGTCCGCTCGTTGCTTACTAAGGAGGTCCGCCCCACTGAGAGTCCCCAGAAAGGTGCTGTCGTCTTCTACAGCTGTATGGTCGGACTCCAGAGGTGCTCGTGATAGCGTGTCGGCGTCTTCATGCTTTCTACCCGACTTGTATACAATGGTGATATCGAACTCCTGAAGTCGCAGACTCCATCGTGCTAATCGCCCAGAGGGGTCTCGGAGGTTAGCCAACCAACATAAAGCGTGGTGATCCGTGACAACTTTAAATGGGCGCCCATAGAGATAAGGCCTGAACTTTGTAATCGCCCATATTACCGCGAGACATTCCTTCTCTGACGTTGAATAGTTGGTTTCGGCACGTGATAAAGTGCGGCTCGCATAGGCGATCACACGTTCGGTCCCATCTTGTATTTGCACCAAGATAGCTCCGAGACCAATGTTGCTTGCGTCAGTACGCACCTCTGTGTCAGCGTCCTCATCGAAATGACCGAGTAAAGGAGGGGAACACAATCGATGTTGCAGTTCCGCAAAGGCAGTCGCTTGTTCGTCAGTCCACTGAAATGGGGTGTCGTCACGCGTAAGTCTGATGAGAGGCTCCGCAACCTTAGAGAAGTTTTCAATAAAACGGCGATAGTAGGCGCAGAGCCCCAGAAATCGCCGAAGACTTTTTTTGTCTGTCGGAGCTGGAAAAGAGGCCACAGCGGCAGTCTTCTCGGGATCGGGCCGAACGCCTGCAGCGCTCACAACGTGACCGAGGAACTTCAGTTCATTGTAGCCGAAATGGCACTTCTCTGGCTTGAGGGTAAGGTCAGCGGATCGTATGGCTTCAAAAACACTCCGAAGGCGATGAAGGTGCTCGTCAAACGTTTTTGAAAAGACAACGACATCATCTAGATAGACGAGGCAACTTTTCCACTTGAGGTCAGCGAGAACGGTATCCATCATTCGTTGGAATGTGGCCGGAGCGGAACAGAGGCCGAATGGGAGCACTCGGAACTCATACAGGCCGTCAGGAGTTACAAAAGCTGTTTTTTCGCGGTCACGTTCATCGACTTCAATTTGCCAATAACCACTTTTGAGGTCGATTGAGGAAAAGTACTTTGCTCGCCTCAGCCTGTCAAGAGAATCGTCCACTCGAGGCAACGGGTACACGTCTTTCTTTGTGACGTTATTCAGCTTCCTATAATCGACACAAAAGCGAAGTGTACCATCCTTCTTCTTTACAAGGACCACTGGCGATGACCAAGGGCTACTTGATGGCTGTATTACACCGTCTTGAAGCATTTCCTTCACTTGCTTTTGAATCGCGCGTCGTTCGGTTGGTGAAACGCGGTAAGGCTGTTGCCGTATAGGGTGCGCGTCGCCGTAGGTGATAATACGGTGTTTGGTAATCGATGTTTGGCGGATTCTCGATGAACGTGCAAAACAGGCGTGGAATTCTATCAACAGGTCGTTAAGCCTTCGTTTGTTTTCGTCAGAAAGCGCTGGATTTATGTTGACGCCCCGGAGAGGTGCTTCGGTATTATCGGTTGCCTCGGAAGCAAAACACTCAGTCACATTAGTTACTGGGTAGGCATAGGCGATGACAGTACCAGGGAAAAGGTGTCGGCGCTCGTAGCTGAAGTTCGTAACAAGTACCTCGCAATGGCCATCCTGAAGGTCTACTAGGCTTCGTGCTACGCAGACACTTTGGGAAAAGAGCAGGGATCGATTGCTCTCCGCCACCATTTCACCGTGTGCTGATTTGTTACCAGCCACTTGAACCATAACACTTGAGCGCGGTGGTATCGTCACAGCATCGTCAATTACCCGCAGACATACTCGATCGTGGTCGGGATTATGCTCTGGTGTGGCGCTTTTTGTTGAGAACGTGACGAGGCGTTGTCGAATGTCGATGATAGCACCGTGCTCCCTCAGGAAGTCCATGCCAATGATCAGGTCTCGAGAACACTGACGGAGAACGCTCAAGCTGATAACAAAGGTTGAACCACGAATCTGTATTCGTGCTGTGCAAACGCCCAGTGGCATGACGATGTGCCCGCCAGCAGTACGAATTGGCTTGAGGTTCCAAGGCATCGTCACTTTCTTTAGAATAGCAGCCTGTTTTTCACTTATTATAGAAAAATCCGCACCCGTGTCGACTAAAGCAGTGACTTTGCGACCGTCGAGCAGCACTGGAATATCTAATGAAACCTTTTCGGAACCAGCTGGTGTCGTCGTCGTCGGGGAATCGTCCTTTTGCGGAAGCGTCGGTAGGAGGCCTTGAGCTTGTCCAGTATGAGCGGCCTCGCCCCCGAAGGTCGCTGTGGTTAGTTTTCCCGGCGCGGACTGGGGGACCGACCCTGCGCCACGCTCGAATAGGTGCGGCGATTAGGAGAAAATCGCCGCGGTGACGGGGAGCGTGACTAGTGCAAGGATGACGAAGTTCCGCGCTGTTGAGCCACATACTCTTCAATATCAGGGGGCCGCTGACCGAACCTGGGTGGTGGTGAGTTCGTCGAAAATCCACGTAGTCCAAGTTGCCGGTAAGAACAGTGTCGGTAAAGATGCCCAGCTTCGCCACAGTGGAAGCAGAGAGGACGTCGATCAGGCGCACGCCAGACGTCTGATTTTCGCGGGATCGGGCGAGGTGTGCTGTAATATGGCGCCGCTTGGACCGTCTGCAGCATGGCTGGGGCCACGGTGGGATGCGGGATTGCGGGTGTTACAGGTTGCTGCAAAGCTTGAGCATACGACATGCGGGGGAAGTCACCGGGTGGTTGATAATCCCGCATGCAAGATGGTTCTCTTAAAGCATGCTGGACTTCATCTCGGACAACGCTGGAGAACGAAGAGGTAGGGGGCTGCGAGGGCACTGACAGCTTCTGGAGTTCTTCGCGGATGACTGAACGTATGAGCTCTCGGAAAAAATCCATTTGGCCACCGAAAGCTCCAAAGTAGTCCGTAGTTGAAGCATTGACGTGCCGCTCGTATGACGGGGCCCGGTGCCTAAGGGTGCTTTCGATGGTGACAGCTTCCGTGAGAAATTCTGACACAGTCTTGGGTGGACTGCGTACAAGCCCACCGAAAAGTTGCTCTTTCACCCCGCGCATGAGGTACCGTACCTTCTTTTCTTCTGGCATACCGGGGTCAGCTCGGTGGAAGAGGCGCGTCATTTCCTCGACATACATCGCAACCCCTTCATTTGGTAGTTGTATGCGGGACTGCAGATCGCGCTCAGCTCTCTCCCGACGGTCAGGGCTTGCATATGTCGCAAGAAGTCGGCGTTTGAAGTCTTCCCATGATGTAAGAATACCTGCCCGGTTCTCGTACCAGACACGTGCGCCGTCCAAAAGACTGAAATAGACGTGCCGCAGTTTGTCTGCGTCGTCCCACTGGTTGTGCACGGCAACGAACTCGTAATGAACGAGCCAATCTTCCACATCCTCAAGAGCAGTGCCATGAAAAGGATTTGGCGTTCGCGGTGTCAGTAAGGTGCAATGGAGTGGCGTTGTGCCGTTCGTACCGGTTGGGTTGGTGTCGGCATGGCTGGTCGGGGCTGCCATGTTGTTTGCGAGCAGTCCAAACTCAGGGGATTGCCCTCGGATCCTTCTGCTGGTGCGGTGCACAGGAGTGACCACCGGTACGACGCTTGTGTTCCTGGTATGTGGAGGGGTACGGTGCATAGATTACCCAGCACTTCCACCAGTTTGTCACGTACCAAAGGCCGTAGAGAAGGGACAGGAACAGCGGGGCAGAAAGACACGAGCGTGTATCTTCGAAAACGAGGCGCTAACCACACTTCTTCTTCGTTCTCCTTGCCCTTTTCGGCTCGCTAGGGCTTGCCGGCTCACAACTCTAGGTGGCATTATATATATATATATATATATATATATATATATATATATAATAAAGTTTTCTATCTCTCTCTCTCTCTCTACTGGAATGCACTTTTTAGAATGGCCCACGGGTCCTTTCTGCCATTGCCCTGGGTCTCCTCTATGAATTGGAAATAGTGGCCTTCCAATCTGATTGTATGTTCGGGATCAAAGAAATCGAAATTTCATGGCATTATCCCACGCTATTATTTCCACTTTGTAAGCAACTTATCTAACAGTCTAACGAAGATTCCTTCGAATGACAGCATGAACTCTTGATGTGGTCATCATCTCCTGTAGCCGAAGGTCGTCCAGGCTTTTGACCGTCACAGACAGACATTTTACCGCATTCTAAACACTTTAATCACTCGTAGCACTGCGCGGGGCTCATCCACTCTTTCCCAGTACGCTTGGCTAAAACTGAAATGTATCTGTGAAAGTCAAGTTTTCTTTGAAACTTTTCCCAAGTTTGTAGCAGAACTCCATACACACATACACACATTGTTCTTCCAGCTTCCATTGTCACTTCGGTACTATTCCGAAGAACAGCTTGTCCATGTGCTCACTTTAACGGCTGTAGCTCACAAACTAAAGGTCGGAGCGAATCATGGCAAATGAGTTTCTTGTTCAAGCTTGCCGCAATGTGCGTCTTGAAGCTGCTGCGCGCTCTTTCTGGTGATTGGCACTCTATTAGAGAGGTTATTTTTCTTTTTGAACACACCTCATATATACCATTGTGATTCCAGTATTACCTATCACAGCAGGCAGCAGAGGAACTGCAGGTTTTGCAATGCAAAAGCTGATGGCAGGCAAACACGGGAAGCAAGCGCAGAATAAAGACATGCTGGATGCTGTCATAGCCATCAATTAGACCCGACTTCATCATTAAATCCACCTGATTATTGATTGACTTATAGCCTTCCTCAAAAGACCCAGCTGATATCAGCTCCTCACTAACAAAACATTGTCTCAGGAATGGATGTATCAAAATACTGTATGTTTTGCAGCAGCCTGTGAAACAGTACATTACCAGAATTGAAGCAGGTTTGGAGCAGTAGTTATTCATTTTGGAGCAGGAGACATGCCTTTCAGAGCAGCTCTACAATGCCTAACATGAAATACACATAGATTAGGAAAAGAGTGTTGGTCATTGCACTTTACAAAACACTATGGCATTGAATTCTCAAAGTCTTCTAGCAGGGCAAGGCAACAAAAATTTTCAAATAGTAAGAGACAGGGCAACATTAGCGCCACCTTTAGTTTAAATGCAGTTGTCAGTGATTTCTAGGCATTTTCTACAATGTTCTCCATGCAGAAAGCATAACCTACTAAAAAAATGAAAATGTTTCAATAAATTTGCATACGTCAAGAAAAATCAGCACCCATGAAACATACAGTGCAATCGCTAAAACTGTAATGCTATCTACTGTTTTAAATCCACAGCGACATTCATGTTGAACGAGTGGCAATGGACAATTTGCCATAATCTACAAGGTGGCTTTCCTGCAAGGCTTGTTTTCCAACCAAGAACTTTGGTTCACAGTCTGCTTTTCTCGCTCATTGCGCTTTAACCTCTCCGAATTCCAGTCAAGGCACGCAAGTAAAACAAAACGCCAAAGAGGGGAAAGGCAAAAACACAATGAGCGATAAAAACAGTCTGTGAACAAACACAGTGAGTGATAAAAGCAGTCTGTGAACGAGAATTCTTGGTTGCAAAACAAACCTTACAGGAAAGCCACCTTGCAGATTATTGAAAACTGTCCATTATAACCCAATACATACGAAGCTAATTTTATGGTCAATGCATCTTTGCCAGCATCTCTCACTGCATGCAAATATATTTCAAATAGCAATGATGTTTTCACTGTTTTTTCCACGGGAGTTCGCGTCACCTACAATGTTATAGTCGCAAACGAACTCCATGGTCAAATTTACTTTTCGTAAGTAAATACAAAAAGCACAAGAACGCACATCTTATATATACAGTCGAAACCTGCAATAACGAAACCCCGCAAGCATGAAATCCCCGCGGCAACGAAATATTTCCGGATCCCCGGCGAACGTTCGTAGAAGCCCATGTATTACGTGTCTCGCAACAACAAAATGTTTTTGGACAGCGATCCCGCAATAATGAATTTTCTATCACGGTGTGGGCCTTATTTTGCCCTCCCGCCAAAGGTTAACTGGTCGAAAATATGCTTGTATGCGTGTTATGCGCACTCAAAATTTGTAAGCGTCTGCTTTTCCACATCGACAAGACAGAGCTCACAAACATGTGCTTGGTTTTTTTTCCACCGAACTGCACCTCCGTTCTGCATCCGCTCGACCAAGGCGTAATTCGGAGCGTCAAGTGCGCCTACAGGGAGAGGTTGATCCAACGTCTGCTACTCAACCTCCACCACAAGTGTCCCACCGACGTCAACTTGTGCATGGCTTTCGAGATGGTGGCCGCCGCATGGGTTGCAACATCCCCGTCGCTGATTCAGAACTGATTCAAGCACAGGGGCTTCACCACCACCATGCAAGCATCACGCAAGGATTGCGCTTTGGCCTCACCAGACAAAGATTTGGACGAAGGTGCACTTGACGGCGAGAGTGATGGCAGTGCAGTGTCTGTATCCCTGACCAACGCCTGGGAAGAACTTTGAGCCATCGACATCCCAGATGAACTCGCCGTTGATGCGTTCGTTCGCGCCGATGCCAACGTAGTCGTGTACAAGGAAGTGACTGATGAGGCCTTTATCGAAAACGTGCGCGAAGCTGACAACACCGAGAACCAAGAAAAGACGCACGCAGAGAAAGCTAACCCGCGGGTTGTTTTGGATCTGCTGGACACCCTTCGCTCCTTCTTCAGCGAACATGACGACGACGTAGCAATGTACCACTTTTTCCAGTGCAAAGGGAGAGCTTTGAAGTTGTTGCATGGCAAGGGTTGGCAAAGTAAGTTGACCAATTTCTGGCAATAAATTTTGCTCTGCTGGCCGTATCACTGTTTTTATATCTCATACTCGCGGCAACAACATTCTCTTTTTCGGTTTCCCCAGCGATTTCGTTATTGCAGATTTCAACTGTACATGGATAAGGCACGTGCATCTCGATCATTCGAACTTACCATTGCTGGTTTGCAAGTGGCCAATATATCTTATTGATGGCAGAAACAATAAAGCCTTGAAATGTCTCAGAAAACTGGCGGGAATTGATACACAAACTGGATAGTTTTTTATGCCACTGACAGAGCTACATTGTTTCCAAACTGCGCCATGAAAATGGCGCCACTTAAAATACATTAAGAACAGAACACAGTGCAGCACTATTGCAATTAAAAATTAAATTTCATTGTTTCATTAGCATAAGCATGAAGCACTCTGTTGCGGAAGACTGTGTAAGAATTTTCATCAAGCTTACGCAAATATTCAAATGCGTTGAATATCTGAACGAATATTACTGTACTCAAAGTCATTTCAATTCAAATTGAAATTGTAGAATACTTCGAAGATTTAAATGAACGAATATATGTTAGTCCATATGTAGTCCCCGGTAAAGGTGGTTTCACTGAGGTAAAGGGGTGATAAGCTGCGAAAGTACCCATTCAAATGTATTTTAGTCCACAGGTAACCATATGTAAACGTAGTCATATTTGAAGTTCTTGAGCAAGTGCACGTGAACAAAGATGAGAAACACAAACGAGCACAATCTAACAATACTGGTTTATTTTTTTTAATATGCTCACTCGAAAAACCCTCCCATTTCCACAAACTGGTCAAAAAGCTTGTGAACAGCTCACATGGCACAACTTGTGATCACATGCTCCCGTGGGTTCATGTTTTTTTTTCTTTTTTTTTCGACATTGTGCAGATTTGAGGGTTTTTAGGTGAACGTTTTTAAAAAAATAATTTGGTGTTTCTCATCATTGTCCTCATGTGTTAGTGTAAAACCTTCAGTATAAATATGTTCCAACTAGGCCAAATCGCAGTTTTTCTGCAAATATAGTTTCACTGCAGCGAAGGGGTACCAATTGAGAAACTTCTCACCAGAAAAAAAAATACACCCTGCCACAAAACCCAGCTTCAAGGTTAAATGAACGTCTTACCATCCTACCGGTTCATCATTTTCCAAGTTTAAAAGCTTGTTAACCTTAAAACACAACATGTTTTACAAGCTGTCTCTTGCATTTTAACGAAAGTAAAATCCTACTACTATTCACAGTTGTTCCGACTTCTTTTGAATCAAAAGATTTCTTTAGAGGGGGGGATAGGGGGCAACACCCTTTATATGGTCATTTTTCCCCCTGTATGCCATGGCAGCGAAAACTTTTGAAGCGAGGGGGGGGGGGGGGCACAAGCTCGGTGAGCACTCCATGGCTACACCACTGCTTCTGTGCATGCCTTGCTTCAATCTTTAAAAAATATTGCACAGGTTAGTTGGGTCATGACAAATATGTTATTTCCTTATAACATATGTTATATACATTTCGAATCTAAATTATTCTACCAAAATCACTATTCACCCCGAAGCTCAACTTCACTATTTACACAAGCTTAATTAATTTTCATCACGTAGGGTATTTCATGTCCGACCTAAATTTAACTACACCCGTATCCCCTTCAGCCCCAGCGACCCCATTTGGGGCCATTGCTTCAATAAGTGCAGCTAATTTTGATGCAAATATTTTTCTGAAACTTCAAATTGAATTTCTCACATGGAAAGCATTACTTTAAGCTCGAGATAGCACTCCATGTTGGTCATAATTGTGACATGTGACACACGGTGGGTTTGAAAATGGCCTTTCACAGCAAACGTCCACTTTCTTGTCTACATGACGAAGTAATTAGACTTTCATGGGATTTCTGGTCATCAATTTTAATGCAGAATTAGTATTCTGAATTTCAGTTAACAGCTGTTTAAATTAGTTACTTAACTGAAATAAAAATTTCCCTATTTTCTTTCATGCTTAAGAGCAAAATAAAGTTTGCAACAAATAAATCTCTAATCCTTTTTGAGACTAAAGCATGTTGTGAAAGGGTGTGCTTTTTTGGCAGTGTCTGCTTCTATTTTGAATTTGCAAGGTAAAAAACTTTAGCTCGCTTCATAAATTTTCGTGGTTATTTCTGCCTTCACACCAACAAAAAAATTAGGAATGCATAGTGGCATAGGTCATAGCGGACAATATATGCTCCAAGACACCTTCAAAATTTTCAGCATGTCAGCACAGAATGGTACCGAAATGCATCATTTTACTTTCTGCAACATCTTCGAAAAACGTCATCTACAGCACACTTGCAGAGCACCTCTTTAGATGAAAAGCATGACTGCACCATTTATTACGAGATAATGTGCCCTAGTGAGCTCAACACTACAAGACAAAAAGCATGCAATCCACTGACCTTCAAACGCATGCTTTCTCGACTGATCCGTGCGCTCCGAGTACCTTGCAAAAAGACAGTGGGAACCACGATCACTGGCTCGGCCAACACACAAACGACAAATATTTCAAGGCATTCGAATATTTCACCTTCTGCACTACAGTGGAAGAGAAGATTAAGCACACCACTGCCAGTGATGCAAAGACACAATTAGCTGCAACAAACCTCTAAATTCAACGATGAGCGCTACGATGGCTACAGACTCGTTGGTAACAAAAGCTGATGGAAAAATATTCAATGAAAACTAACACTATGCACACTCCAAAAAGCTACTTACCCTAACGATCAAATAAACTTTTAAAAATGATATGCTGTCTTTAAAGGAATGTTGAAGACTGTCTGCCTGGTTAACAACCTGGAATGCTACTCCAGGATTTGTATAAAACGAATAACAGCACGCTGAATGCAAGATCTCTACACAACTTGATACAATACAAATAAAATTCAATTTGGATTATCGCCACAACCGTGACTACACCCACTGCAAGGCAGTCTCTCCCACGTTTCTCCAATGAAGTCGCACCTGCGCTAGCTTAGGCTGTCTTGATCATCTGCCTGCTAAGCTTTTTTTGTACCCTTTACTCCACTTGCATTCTAATGGAATCCAGTCCGTTACCAATAAAGACTATAGGTTACCTAGCTTTCCTAATCAAATGCTCTACTTATGCCTATTTCTTTTTCTTGATTGCAACAAAGTCGTTAACACCAGAGATGGGTGAGCATTCGAACTCTGACTTTTCAAACGAATTTTGCAGTATTCAAATGCACTTAGACACTAATTCCGATTCAAAAGTTTTAAAAGTATTCCAAACTAACAAAGATATGCAAATTTTACAAATAAACATTTGTAAAGGTGGTTTCACTGCTTTGTGTGGGTGCCATGCTGTGAAACCACTAATCCAAAAAAAATTTAGTGCTGCTGTGAGGCAACACTTAAAGGTTCATTTACATACCACAGTCACCTCACACCTATATAACACGCACGCTTTCATGAGTGTGTGTTATATGGGCTTATATGAATTAAGTATAATATTATTTAAAGTGAAATTTAGCATACTACATATAACTAGCTCCCTATTGCTATACACATTTAGCTAAAGCTAAAAGTTGCTTCTGCTTCAATCTGAACAAAAAAAAAGAAAAAGAAAAAGTGACATTCACACATGTCCAGCCTCAGGTCTCAAAAATTTATTAGAGTTCACACAAAAATATTTTTTTTAAATATGTGACAATGAAATGAATGAACACTGAGCCAAATGAAAATGTTCAAAAGTTTTAAACCTCCTCATTTTGATGTACATTTATTCTTACTTTTCCTAATCTTCCTGATCAGAAGTTTCAAAATCAAACCATGCACTTCTATGAACTACTCGACAGAAAATTATTTGACCTAATCTATGTTAGCTGTGGACCTCAACATTAGTATTTGCCCATCCCTAACTAACATGGAACGATTCCTCAACCATGACATTCAGAATGTTTAGTGCAGGAAGTGCAAGGTAGGGACAGGGGCAGAACAAAAAGCATGAAAATCTGTCTTGAGCTGAGCAGGGTTCAAGGATTTATTTTTGTTGCACGACATGTCCCCAATTTCGCCACCAACCCAGAATTTTTTTGTTTGAAAAGGGTTAAACCTTTCATGTGTCTGCTACACAATTACTAACCAATTACAAGCATGTCTACAGCTAAACAAAACGCTCCCATCGGTAATCCTCGAAGCCGCCGAGTGAGGCTCTCTGTCATTTCAAAGAACTTCAAGAGACAAACCTCGCTTTCCGAAAAGAGGCACGCGCTAGGGCCAGCTCCCGAGGATTCAGGGGCTCGTGAGTGCGCAAGTGGCGCTGAAGGTGGGCCCTCTGCGTGAACGAGTTCGGGCACTTGGTGCACTTGAAGGGCTTCTCTCCGCTGTGCACCCGCATATGGTCCTTGAAGTGGGTCGAGTAGTGTGTCGCGTACGGGCAGATGTTGCAACACAGCGGCTCCTTGCGCATCCCCTTTTTGGGTATGACGCCGCCGCTCTCATCAAAGCCTTGGACAATATTTTGCTTGTTGAGCGATGACACCTCGAACTCTTCTGCATCTACTTTTTCATCCTCATCTTCATCAGAAGTGTCCAACGTTATTGAATCTGCGGGAGACAAATAAATGCCACTGCTTTTTCAAGGAAACCATGCGACATTCTGAAATGCCTACGACACATAAATCACTGCACATTAAAGAATTGAATAGACAGTTCCCGTTCCTTTTATAAAGTGCAATGAAAACTATCATTCACGATCACCAGCGGTTACGTGAAAAGTGTGATGCTAAATTTACATTTCTTTGCTCTAGCAAATGATTCCCTGTCAATACTTCCAGCTTTAATTATGTTTTACGGTACGGTTTCCCCCTTCAACACCAATATACATGCAGGAATCAGTTGTCTATCTCTTTATTACTGGACTAGCACGTCAAACAAGCGCACAGCTACTTATTTAATGTGAAGTTTCGATAGACACAGTCAGGGGGATGCAGAAGAAAAAAAGAGCACAGAAAATCGCAGCACTTGAACAGAGCGAAAATGCAACAATGGTATATTAAAGTCAGTGCACAAAACCATTTCCACAGGCAAAACTCTTCCTTCACTGGCGACTTCTTTCACAAAGGCATGCTTTCTAATAAAACTGCCCTACCACACACACATTCCTTTCTTCTCTTAAAAATTTTTACATTTGTTAAAACATTTTCTCAAACATCATTAAATATTTAAGCAAACATTAGTGAGAAAAGTTCATGGCAAAGCACGAATTTTTTGGCTTTGTCACTTCACAAAATTCATCTAAAATCTTGCTGAAACAACATTATGAGATGATAAAGGCAACTTATGATAAAGGCAACTTAAGTGCCTTTACCACAATGTAGCTGAACACTCCTCTATTCTGGCTTTTCGGTGCACGGCCCACGTGCTCTACAAAATATCCGGCTCTTATTCCCTGCAAGCATCGGCACAACACACTGCAGACACCCCACATCACTGATTCAACCAATGCACAAAAACAGTTATCAATGCTGCAGCATGGCAAGGAAGGCCGGTTAACAAGCCTTGTAAATGAATCGGGCAGCAACAAGTCACAGTAAAAAACAGATGCCCAATGTCCCTCGTGTGTTGTCTGCCACCTCTGTACACCATAGACCCATCCTGTTTTCGTTATTAATTTTGCTTTCTTGGGGACAATGAGCTCTATCCTGTAAAATGTGCTATTTCCATTTACTTTATTCGAATTAAGTAGAGCTCAAAGCAAAAAAGAAATGGCTAGTGCAAATAGCTCAAATGCAGACAAAATTCTGAAAGCACTGCATTGAACTTCTATTAGCATTGTGTCGGTAAACTCTCTCATACTTCATTTCCTCAAATGAACCACGGGTGAACATTAACTCAATTTCGGGTTTTTTGGCTGTTTCAGATCTCGATACTGGTGCATTTCTTGAAAGCAGCAAGAGTTAAGGTGAAGAAATTTAATTCAGTGCAAGACAATATACTGTTTGGTTCTAATGACATTTAACAACATTAACTCTATGTAGATAAATTCACGGGGTCGAAAATCGTGCTTGGCGACAAAGCTGCAACAAGTGACCTTAAGAATATTGTACTATGCACAACTATTCACAAAGGAATAAAAAAAAAGAAGAAATGCACTCCACACGTACAAGCTAAGATTTCTTGCTGCACTCGGAACCAAAAACAAGAAGCCAGTTGTGAGCAGTACCAAAAAAAAGAACACAAGAAAACTATGCATACTTAAACAACAAAATGATGCATAGTTGCTATGGTGAAATAAACTGCACAAAACTGCACAAACAAAAGTCAAGTTATCGACGCACACAAGCGAAGCATCTGCCACTGCACTCAAAGTCGTACTCATTACGATGGACGGCCAAGACACTCGGCAGGGTAACTTACATTAATTTGACGACTACATAGATATGACAACTACAAGTGTTGCTGCTGATTTCAACTACAGCAACACAATCAATCGACTTGCCAATTATTCAGTTCTACACCCTTTTGTGTCTTGTCAGACCAAAAAAAAATTTAGCACCCTTATTTACTACATGTATGCCTTTTTAATCCTGTGTTAAGAAAGCTTCAAATCATTGGTATGTTGTCGACAGAACTTTCAACGATGCCCTCCTTTCCCTCACATCGGCCCAAAACACGAATGGCACGTGCTCGTATGGTTGCGTATGTGGCGTCGACAGTTTGCAGCCTGCGTGAATGCGGTGGGGCACTTGGTGCACTTAAAGGGCTTCTCGCCGCTATGGAATCGAATGTGGTCTCTCATAGGGGTCTTGTGGAGAGTGGTGTACGGGCAGAGGTTGCAGATGAACAAACTCTTCGGCGTCTTCTTCTTCTCCCAAGGGGTAGGACCGCCTTCCACGGAAGCGCTTCCAAAGACCTGTTGAAACTTGCGGGGTCTGTTCCCGTCGGCCTCCATTGCCCCTTCGCGACTTTCCCTAGCAGCCCACAACCGTAGAAACGATCTGCTCTTGGGCCGAATGCCATGTCTCGATTCAACTGCAGAAAGAAAAAATGTCCGTGCTATATTGGAAGAACCAAACTTTCAGACAGATACTTAGTAAGTACGGCCATCCAAATCTTGTATGCCCAGGCAGCAACATTTCTCCGCCACACGACAGAGACAAGTTGCGAAAGGGGGAGAGTATGCTCATGCCCTCGAAGTGCTACCAGCTGAACCCATTGTCAGCTAGGCCGCTTTTTCTATAGCTAGGCCGCTTTTTCTATAGGATGTCAACCATACTAGCACGCACGAGAAAAACGGGCCACGTAAGCAGGCAAATCTTCCAAAGTTAACCAAGCAGTAAACTATCAAGAAAATAAAACTTTAGCAACATGCCACATGCCCCCCACTCATGAGAGAAGCATGATATGGTTCATCTGGAGTGCACTAATAATAAATGATGTTTGTAAGTGGCAACAACCTAGTAGACAATGGGCTCAGCTGCACCTGCTTACCTTTCCCCTTTCGCCACTTGGCTCAGTTACACGGCGCTGACACACAGAAAAGTCGCCACTCGCCCATGCAAGTTAAAGATATGGCCAACTGTACGTTGCTCAAAGTCACTGTGGTTATTCTAACATCGAATAAAAGAAGGCTGTGTACTACTAGAACTGCCTCCTACAAATACATGCCTGCAATGTCAGCAACAAACACGCATCGTGAACTTACTTACAGCGCAACACCAGAAAAAATACAGGACAGAAAAGGAGTAAAATAGAAAGAAATGACGGCGCCGTCTTTTATTTCTGTTTTACTCCTTCCCTGTGCTGTATTTTTTCTGGTGTTGCGCTGTAAGTAAGTTCACGATGGATCCTAACCAACTGGCCCAACTTACCGTCTTACTACAACAAACACGCTGCTTGTCCCTCTCCGCCTTACTGCCCATTCTTTTCTCCTATTGAGTATTGCAGCTGTCGAACACAGCTGCAAGACATGATGGCTAACACTCTCCCACAATGCTTGGCCAAAACGTGGCAAAGCATATTTTCTGCAGGAAAGAGCGACACCGCAGGCATGCCATCAAAGGAGGCATGGCTTGAAAGAAATATTTTCTTCACTTGCAAAACTGCATGCGACACGGCTTAGTCATGGAAAAGGCTAAGCTATAAAGCCTGTCCAAACAACATGCCAACAACACTTAGCAAACTACAACAAATTGTGTCCCAGCACTCTGTTAAAAGAGAAAAAAAAAGACTACACTAATCAATTGATGAGCTTACAATCAACGTGTGATACACATACAAATAGTATCAGGAGGCATTTTGCACAGCAAAAGAAGCGCTTTGATACAGCAATGGAAAGTGGTAGTATCTTACAAAAAAAGCAAAATAACATGATTAAATCACACTGCATGAACTAAGAACTCAAGCAACATGCAAATGTTTCAACCAATATTTTGTGCATTATGGATAATAAATATCCAAGTAGACAGGTGTTTTGCATTTTCACTGGGAAGCTGCCACATTAAATTATACTGCAACTGAGCCCAAGGCACAACTAAGGCAGCTTTAAGTAGACAGCAAAGAACATAGCAAGGTGCTTTGTTGCCAAGCAAGTAGATGCCACAGGCAGTGGATTGGGGCAATGTCAAGTGAATTCGATTATTAAAACCAGCAATAGTATCCTGAAGACTCTTAGTAGTGACATTCTATTGATATGCCTGTATTGTCAGGGTAGCAATTGATTAAACAGTGCCGGTCAATCAGACAAGGGGTGCAGGATAGGAGTGCTGCATAAGGCAGTAGAGAAATACATGCCTAGAAAAGGGACGCATTTACACCTATTAAGTCATGTCATCAATAAAAATGTAGCAAAAAATCTTTCAAACTGGTTGTTGCTGAAGCCAGCATTCCAACAAGTGAAATTTTCTTCAAGGTAGGGAACAGTCGCAGCCTTTAAAAGATAAGTGTTTGTCTAAGCGTTTTCTCCAGCGACAACCTGCGTTCCTAACATTTTTCATCACTTCCAAATTCCAGCTTACCTGAAAAATTTTACAATAATTGCATAGGTAATATATGGCACCACTGTTGCATCTGTATCCAAAATTGAATGTTTGGCACTGAACCACTTCTAAGTATGTTTGTGTAATGGGCATATTGAAAAGAGATCAAAGCTGCTGCTGCCAACTTAGGCACTGCTTTACATTTTGCTTGCTAGAACGAAAGCGAACACGGTCACTGTTGTTGATGATATGTTAGGCTTTAACGTCCGAAAACCACCAAATGATTACGAGACACGCCATAGTGGAGGGCTCCGGAAATTTTGACCACCTGGGTTCTTTAACATGCACCCAAATCTGAGCAAAGGAGCCTACAACATTTCCGCCTCCATCAAAAATACAGCCGCCGCAGCCGGGATTCGATGCCGCGACCTGCAGGTCAGCAGCCAAGTACCTCGCCCACTAGACCACAGCGGCGGGCCGTGGTCACTGTTGTTAGAGATGTAAGTTAGCATAGAAATGTGGGCTAAGTCTGCAGAAATGGTTCACACGAACAAGGTAAACCATGATTTTATGCGACAATTTTATGTGACAGAAGGGGCATAGGCTCGTGGCTACTGGAGGTTCAGACTCCTTTTAACAGACCAGCACTTTCCACAAGGATTGGGTACTTTCACATCTGCTCAAAGTGAGGGAGCAAGGAATATTAAAGGTGTTTATTCGAGTGTTCTCTAGCAGGGAAGATTATTGTACGTCTGAAAATGTGTAGCCGCAACATGAACACAATAATGGCTGTGTAGTAGCAGTCTTTAACTTTCTTCACAAACAGAGTGGCAACCCAGCGTTTGCTGGTAATCTTTCTGCGTGTCTTATCTCAATCTGCAGTAATGCAATGGCGCCTACTTGGCCAGCTATCAGCCCTTTTCATGAACTCGCTCTCCTACTGGAGACACAGACTAATAACACATCCGCGAGGCCTCCTTCAATGGGGTGGTCAATCAAGCAGTCCCAGCAGCTCATCCTCGTCGTGGGTGCAGCTGAGCACCTCGTGCACTTAAAGGGTTGTTCCCCACTGCGAGTTTGCATGAGGTCCATGAAATCAAACGAAGCGCACGTTGCAGTAGGGCAGGAATGGCATGCGAGTGGTCCCTCGGCATTCCAGCTATGCATGTCTTTGGGCCGCTCCCTCCGAAGCCTCCCTGAGGCAAGACTGCGCCCACCTCCTCGGGAAGGTGTGCTCAGCTGCGACTTGACCAGTGAAGCATCTATGCTGAAAGTGCTAAATCTTGCTTCACCTGCAGACCCAAATATCAGTACTACAGTGAAGAAACGTTCAGCCAATCACCAAGATAAGTGCAACAGTTCCCACAATTATGCTTGCATGCTCACATCTTATAATATCCTTGCAAATTGAATACACACCTTCGTAACAGGTGTGTGAAACAATTGATGCACGAAAAGAAGACGCCTAGACACAGCCAACTCAAGCTGTGTATAGGTGTCCTCCTATACACCCAGGCGTTCGTGCTTCTCAAGCATACACAATACAGCCCAACCCCTCCATAGACTCCTTCCATCAGAACTCAGGTACAAGGCCATGACAAAAACAGAGGCAAGTGAAGGAAGCTTACAAATGGTTTTGTTTACAATTTTTTTTAACGCCAAGAGCTGCTTCACCAGCAGAGAAAACATCTCTCGTAGCATTTTTATTCCTCTTTTGTCATGCTGCACATTGAATATTATTAATTTTGAAAGCAAAGAGCAATATCAATAACGATAAACGTTTCTCAATGCCAACCGCTCTAGCACTTACCCTTCAAAATCTGAATTAAAAGCATTTTACGTTTCACTTTACCACGCACCAAGCTCGAGGACTTGCACGTAAATTAAATCATTAACAAGTGGAATCGCTTAATAAAGATTTCATGAATCAACCTAGAAAACTCTTGCCTCCTTATTTAAAGAAATGTGCTTTGAACAGATATAGATTTAAACATCAAGGTGGCAGTTTTCTTCCCTCATGGCTTAGCACACTTTTAATGACAGTGAGCACTTTGCAAAAGGTTATTAAAAATTTTCTTACTTTCCCAACGACTGTGCATTGTCAGATGTTAGTGAAATGACAGCTGCCACAGTTATGCAAAGTTATGCAAGCGGATTTTATATTAGAACACAGGGGGCCTCGTTCAACACGTACTTTAAGAGATCCTGAACTGATGTGTAGGAGGCATGACTTTACACTACATAACATCCGTGATTATAAAAACCCACTGGACATACAGTCTGTTCGATATATTTAAAATATATTACTTCTGAATGATTGTTTGCAGATTATTTTTAGTGCTTTCTACAATATTGGGATGTTATTTTTTTATAACATTTGGGAGAAAAATACCATGAAACCAATGATCACGGGGCAGAAGAAAGCTGCTTAATACAACTAAAACAGGAGTATTCTAACCTGCAGAAAAAAAATAACCCCAAGCAAATCTTTTTTGAAACAGAAAAAACAAACGCCTCTCCATGCTTTTGCATTATATTAGCCATAGCTTGCAGCATTGATGCCAGGCCCAAGCTAAAAAGGATAACCGCAGCACATTTTAATCATACAAGGGTACTGGCATTTTCCAATATTGACAGTCCAGTAGTAGCTAGGGCAATACAAGCGATTTAAAATCATTAGTTATTAAAAAAAAGTAATGTTTGAAATAGAAATGAATAGCTGCTTCATGCAATGCCTAATCGATGTTCTATCATTACCCTCACTAGTATAAATATAGAATGTTATTAGTTATTTGAGCCGTGCCAAACTTTAGAAACAAGATTGATACAATTATGAGACTATTCGAACATGCGAAAATTGCAATTTGTCTTTCATCCACTACCACAAGAAGTGCGGTAGGATAATCACGAACACATGGTAGCGTGCATTCAAAGACATGATTCCGAGATCGGCTGCCAATGCTTAAAATTGATTTCTAAAGAGCTGTATCGATTGCAGTCCTACCATTTGGTAAATATCAGAGTATTGAATAGAACATCTGTCGAAAGTTTTATCGTAAACAGTGAACGTCAAGAAACAGGCAGTTTCGTTTTACGCCAACAATTAACAAAAAGAAGACTCGTCGTTGCCACTCGAGGCAACTATGTGTCTATGTTAACTATAAAGCTGCATAGCACTTTGAAACATTGAGAACACTACTTGTTCTTGTTAATTCCCGGTACACTCAAGGCATGTACCGCACTGAAAAAATTCTGACAAGGATGTCGTCAGTGCGTGTCGGTGGGGACACGGTGCTGATGAGCCTGAATTCTGCTTGGAGGCAGCCCAGCACGAATCGCACTTGAGACAGGTTTCTCTTCGCCATAAGGTCTTGCACGTGCAACGCCAAGACCTTGCAATGCCAAGACGTTTCGCAAGTTTTGCATTTGTGCGTGCTTTTGGTTTCGCATGTAGCGATAATGTTGCTTTAGAGTGGGCCAATCTTGTCTGCCTTTGATGTGCCTTTAGTGTAAGGCATTGTTGACCACAGATGGAGAAAATGATCCCTACTTCACTGCTGCATGTCTGCAAGCCAAGAAGAATTAAAGAGACAGTATCATTTTTAGGGGACCAGAATTCAGTAATTGACACACTCATGACAAGTCACCACTTCATGTTCAAAGGCAACACAAGCAGAATGATATGCACAAGAGGCTGCCCGCACACAGATAAGTTTTATGCTGTCAAAAAGCTTCACGCAAGACCATCAAGAGCTTGTAATGATGTTTAAGCGACTTAAGTGAGGACTCGTGTGATGCGTCAGGTGAACGCATCACACGAGTCCTCGCTCAGTCTCCCAACAATTTTGCATCCACTATCACAGACTGTGGCACATTCAAAGGTGTGCAAAATACCTCATGCAACAGACAAAAGCAAGAAAACTAATAAAACTTATGCAGGGGTAGAAGCAGGCTTTAGTCTCTTGGAGCAGCTCAAAGAGTAATAATGCAGTTTTGGAGCTGCTTTGGAACAGTAAAAAGAGAGTTCTGCAGCAGTTTTTGAGCAATGCAAATTACAGGGTAAAATATCATAGGTAAGATAAATTTTAGTTTGCGGCTGTCATATGGACAAAGACAACGAAGTAAGAGGAGAAGCATGCGGGAAAGGCATATGGGCGTGCATAGAGTAGCACACGACTAGATGTGTGTGACACAAGCCATAAAAGAAGGCCGCATTGGCAGCTACACTCTGTCGACGAGAGCACCGAGCGTTCGGTTCCAGAGGCCACAACCCTTGCACACCACGACTCGACCATTGACCTGGGCAACGCTTGGGTGACGCTCCTTGGAGGGACTGCAGCCCCTTGCAGCAGTTTCAGATGCATCCACAGCAGACTTGCTTCAAACGTCAGCCAGCAGCCATCCCTGGAACACCACGTCATCACATCAAGCAGAGGCCAGCATCATAATAGGCCGAATCGACGAGGGCATATTGCCACGTCACCAACGGTGAATAGTAAAAGCTTACGCCAGCGCGGCTGTCAATTATGCGTCAGAGCGACGATTGAATAAGATAGTTGGCTACATCGGCCGTGGGCCCAACACAACGACGGTTGAACATACAACGATCAAAGAATTCGAGTAAGAGGGTTCGATTTGGGTCGGGCTACAGCCAGAGTGCGAGGACTGAAGCGGCCAGGCTAAAGTTATGACTATAGCTGGATATATTAAGAACCGATTACTTTAATGTCAATTTACTTTAGGGGATCCTGTTAGCAGTGTTTGTAGGTTTTTCCACTGTTGTTTATTTACTGAGCGTTCAGTTTTTCCTTGGTTGTTATTTGCTGGGCTGCCCAAAGTCTCACTCCATCGGCAATAGCAAGTGCCTCCGAGATCCATGACAAAACAATTGGAGAGCCTGCCAGGGCCGGGAACTGTCAGGAGCAGAAGATTCGAGGATCATTTTCTTTTCCTGCCTAAACACTTGATACTCGTGGAGTGCGTAGATGGTTGGAAATGTTAGTTTGCAGTAGCAAAGGAGGTTGGAATGACAAAAATGTGCAATAAGAGCACATTACGAAAAAGAAACTCAAGTTTCAAAGCAAGGAAGTGCTTGGATTCAAGCTGAGCTTGGAGCAACTAAACAATGTTCTGCAAGATGACCAGAGTGTCATATCAGCATCCTCTACCCGCATATGTCTGAGGAAGTTGATGGTTCTGTTCAATGAAAGACGTGACGACTTGGATGCTTATTTACATAAACTTGAGTGGATTACAAGGGGTCAAGGTTGGGAAAGAGGAGAGTGGACAACAGCACTGACTCTTTGTTTGGTAGGACGAGACAAATGTGTTGAGCTGAATGCCTGCCAATGACTCCATAGACTATGACAAGGCGAAAAAGACACCGTTGCAAAAATTTATGCTGAAGGTTGAAGGTTTCCAGGAGCGATTTCGCGGCTGCAAGCCAGAGAATACAGAAACAGCAAAGCAGCTTGTGTGTCGCTTGTCAAATTATTTTGAAAGATGGATGGAGATGGCGAAGGTAGGAAGAATATATGAAGGCGTACGTGACTGCATGGTCATGGAAAAACTCTGCTGCAGTAACAGCCTAAAAGAAAGGTAACCACACTTTATGGTGTAGCAGAGCATGCCGATCAGTACTTGGAGACCTAGCAAAGGCAAATGAGGGCGGTGACAAAAGAAAACTGAATGAGACAGAGTAGATCTCAGGGGCTATCAAGCACGTGACAGCGACCACTCAGGTGTTTTTTGTGTAACAACATTCTACACTGACTTATGAACTCTTGAGCTGGAGGAGATGGACCGTTGCATGCACAAGTAGTGTGCCAGCTGCGTAACAGAAGGGGACACTGTGCAAATGAATGTAGGTCAGCAACTACATACGAAGTAATGAGTATAGTAGACTCCCAGGGAGGTTCCATTATAGAATTTGGAATTACAAAGTAGCCTGTATAGTAGACTCGCACAGTGATAGCATGAAAGGGCCACAGGTGCAGAAAAAGAGAGTCAGAAAATAATGAAATTCAATTTTACTCACAAAAAAATATTTACCAGTGGTAGACAGAGAAGTGCACGAACAAAAGGTAAAAGTTTTGAAAGATACAGGTACCAATACACTCAAACCTTGTTATAAGAAACACGGATATAACGAAACATGGGTTATAACAAAGTGAATGAGAAATGCTCTTCTAATAGGTAACAGTGTTAGGAATAAGCTTTATGAATGATTTCCAGATATAGCGAACTTATTTTCTTGCAAGATGCAACTTTGCTATAATGAGGTTTGAGTGTACTGTTTCTGTGAAAAGGAGCTTAGTGGATGTATAAAATTTAGCAGGAGAGTATGCAACAGTCATTTTGGTGGATAGTATGGTGAGAAGGCTTCCACAAGCTCGGATTAAAGTTTCAAGTCTATATTATACAGGTTGAGTGACAGCGCAGTGTTTGGAGAAGTCCGTGCACGACCTGATATTGGAAGTTGTGTCGGGAATGAGGAAAGTAGATGAGCCTGATATAAACTGAGAGAGGAACAAGGATGCAGCAGGGGATCAGAATGCACGTAGTGGTAGAGTAGCAAAACAAAGAGAGTCGTAAAAAGAAGCTATGCCGCAAAAGTTTATGAGAAGTGCAGCCACAAGTAGCTGCAGTGGCATAGACAGTAATGATGAGAGTGGCAATAAAAGGAGCAGAGGTCATGATACCAAAGGTGGCAACCAAGAAGAATACAGACATAAGCCGCATGGAGTTCAGGGAAAAGCAGAAAGAGAATGAAACAGCAAAAAAAATTTTTTGGCAAGGAAAAAAGACTGCTCTAAAAGCACAGAAGATGAATAACAATTATCTGGCTACAAATAGAGAGGCACATGAAACCAGCGTTAACTGCAGCAAGGTGTGGGAGTGGGGTTGTTTGCATTCCGTGTTTTTTACAGTTGAAGCACAATAAACGTAGACAACTCGGTATCCTAGCCACTTGTTGGCATCCATATCAAAAAAACTGCGGAAAGGCTCCGAAGTCAGAGCCACGCGCCCCGATTTTCAGGCAGCCCTGCGTATGAATGTGGCTGCGATCACCAGTGATGTCCCGCACTACATTGAAGAATTCCTATTCAGAGACATGAAAATTCCCTATTACCGAAAATTTTTCCCCTGCAAGCGATGATATTCCCACCATATTTCCCTGCTCAACAGTACTAATTTTTTCTGTACGAATCTATGCACACACATAGTATTATTACACGTATTTGACGTACTGGGCACTTTTGAAATCATGGCTGGCCCTTCCACTGCCGCACGACACAAGCATGACCTTACTAATTCATATACTTTTTGTACACTGCACATTGTGGGCCTCAAGTCAAACAGCAACAGTGAACTAGAAATAGCTTCACGTAAATATCAAATAAATCGCGAGGGCTGCAGATGAAGGCGCACTGTGACCACTAATTATCGGTCGTCGTAGGAGAATTTTACCATTTTTGAAATTCCCACCAATATCACGGAGATTCCCTTTTTGCCTTTGGCTCAAAATGAGGCGAAAATTCTCAAAAAAAAGGAAAATTCCCAGTGCGAAACATCACTGGCGTTCCCATACTTGCATATAATTTTACACAATGTAAAGAAGATGGGTCAGACGGCCGGGGTTTCGGTGGTGCTTTCTGCTCCCGATAAGTTGTCACAGTTACGTGCAAGGTCTAGTCCTGTAAGAAGGCTTTCTAACAAGTAAAAAATTGAGCACCGAAACGAATCCGTTGATGGTGTGATGAGTGTAGTATATAACGTATCTTTCACCTGTGGTCAAAGTTACATCAAACAGGCAGATGCCTCAATGTGCGATTACTTGAACACAACCAGAAAGTAAAAAAGGGCTCCAATGGTTTCCTGGCCATTCTTGTGCAGAATGCAAATGCATGCCGGTATTTGATAAAACAACTGCGTTGGCTACTCCCCTAACGATTGTATTAGGCTCATCATTGAGTTAGCGGCAATAGAAAATGGAAGCTCCATCGGCAAGCCATCCATCGCACGTATTGATGTTTATTGTGCAATGAATAGAGTAATAGGGACAATGGACCTTTATAACAATCTTGTGAAGGGACCAATGAATGTTTGTGGCAAGTATGTGGTGAGGTATTAAGTATAAAGGCATGCGAATTGAGAAGATATCGCAATGGTTCAAAATGCACAGGATTTACGCAAAAAGAAAAGTTTTTTTTTTCAAGAAAAACAAAAGAGGAAGGGAGGGGGGCTATGTGAAGAGTAACTCCCATAATCAGAAATGCTGCTTGACTTGTATGCGACTTGCCGCGGCTTCAAGGTGGCACAAACGGGTTTCAAACGCGCTGCACTGAAGGTGGTGGCAAGTCAAGTTCAAGTCGAGCGTTTCTGAAAACGCTCGCGTTTATTGAGTTCGCGTATATGAAGACGACGAAGTAGGGAGAGAAGCACGCGGATGAGGCACAGGGGCATGCATGGAGCAGCACACGCCTCGACACGCGTGACAAGAGCCGTAAACATGGGCGGCAATTGGATGATGAGCTGGCGCCAATGCTCGCGTGGTTGCGGGAGAAACAGGCGGTATTGGAGGCTACGCGTCCTGTCGACAGGAAGCAGCGGGCGTTCGGTTCCCGAGGCCGTGACGCTGGCACTTCGTGGCGTAGCCGTTTGCCTGGACAACGCTCCTCCGAGGCGCTGCAGCAGCTTGCGGCAGTCCCCCTTCGAACGTCGGCCAGCAGCAATCCCCGGAACGCCACATCAGGAGGTGCCATAATCATATTAGGCCTAACCGACGAAAGCACCGTAAGATTATCATTCCGACTTCTGGTTTTCGGGAGAGAAGCGCGGCACGCAGTCGCGC
This sequence comes from Rhipicephalus microplus, assembly GCF_043290135.1. NCBI lineage: Eukaryota > Metazoa > Arthropoda > Arachnida > Ixodida > Ixodidae > Rhipicephalus > Rhipicephalus microplus. Next base: position 392,009,573 of record NC_134710.1, on the reverse strand, counting down.
GTCTTTTGTTTGTTAATTTTTTCTTTACCTCCCGAACACCTCTACCGCTAGGCGCGCGCGTGGTCATTTGATTCTAAAGCCATACGAAGTCACGCAAACGCTGCAAAGAGAACATGCCAGCACCACAGCTTCGAAGCCGCGCGGCGGACCAACAGCTAAAGAAGCCGAATTCAACACCGGGGAAAGGTGCGCGGTGAATGGGCGCAAGCATCCGCGATGGCAGAACCATGAAATGCACTATCATTTTGTAGGACCGTCAGCTTGAAACGGCGTTTACTGGGTTTGCTTCGCAAGGCTACGTGGCCCGCTAACACGTAGTTTGGGCTGTAGTTCGCGTAGCTTGGATACGTACAACGCTAATGTTACGAAATGCAACGTGCCTACCAATAAGGTAAGCGCATGACGCACGCGCAGTGGCAACACGCTCACGGAGAAATTTGCGTACTCATTGTAAAACTGTACCTTGGCAGAGAGTGCCGACACTGCGCACTATGCACTTCTATAACGACAACTTACCCGACGCATGCAGAATATCCCACACTATGGCGAAGTGTGCTGTCGGCCTAGTGGCCTTCGTGTAGACGCTGCAAACGTAAGCGTCTATGCTTCGAGGAGAAGAGCACCTTTAAATGCATGCGCGTGGAGCCTCCGTTATGGCATAGAGAAATGCGCAGGGTTAGAAAACGTCCTTCCGCGCATAGACACTGGTGACCTCTGGAACGAAAAGTAATCGACTATTCGCTTTTTTTCTTTCCATATTTATTTTAAAAAAATTCGCCCCGCTTCACGAAAATACATAGTTCGCGGCGAAGAGCGCATGCGGACTTGAGCAAAGTTTTCTCGGAAGTGACACAGTTGGCGGCGTTCGCGGCATGGCCTTTGAGATTCAGACCACACAGCCATCATGGAGGCATTTTTGTGCATACAGTAGGTGCCGTCACTTCCGCGAGGTAGCGACACACGCGCTGCTCAGAAGGAGGTTATCAGAAGGAGGTTATCTGATTGGTGGCTAAAGTCAAGGCACGAGTGAAAATTAAACTATTCACTGCAAAGTACTAATCCTCAAACTCCCTTTTTAAGAAAAAATAAATAAATATAGTTTGTGGTTCATTAGGTATTTCAGCTTGGTGGCGCGAGCCACCGCCCGATCTAAAGGGTACAGTCATATCCATCCATCCATCCGCGCTGTTCGCGAGCGCAATGGACGCTCGTTACCAGCGTGTGCGCTACGCTGGCTGGCTGCACTGCGCCGCGATCGTTATCGTCGTTCCGTACCGTGACGGGAGCGAGCACCTAGGCCTATTCCTGCAGCACATGCACCTGTTTCTGCAGCAGCTGCAGTACGGCATGTTCGTAGGCGAGCAAAGTGAGCGGCACACGTTCAATCGGGCCAAACTGTTCAATGTTGGCTTCGCCGAGGCCCTGGCCCGAGACAGCTACTGCTGCTTCGTCTTTCACGATGTCGATTGATTCGCTGTACTTTGTTGGCGCCGACAGTGCTCGTCAGAACCGGGAAGTTGTTCAGCACGGATGCGCCAAGGTTGTAGAGGATTAAAGGGCTCGTCGCATTGTTTCGTATCGGGCCGGAGTCACCCGCCGTCTTTCCGTGGTCGCCCTCTGCGAACGGACTGAAGAGGATCTACGAAGGATCGCGGATGCGGAAAAAAAATATGTAACGGCGTATCGAGGTGGGTCCCACGGGCGTCAGCCGCGCATTGTTGTTGTCGCTAACTGTCGGCAGATGTGCGCCAGAGGGTTAACAACCTCTCACGCCTCTTTCAAGCTACATCCTCACACTTTGTTCTAGGGGCATTGCATGGTTTCGCACGTGCTATCCACTATTGACTAGACTGGGTGTGATAACGGGCATGCATACTGATCGAACACTTTCGTAGGTAATGATTGACAAGTATTATACAAAAGAGGGAGGGGAGCAAGCACCGCGCTTTTTGTTTTGTTCTTTGCGCACGTATGAAGTCCGTTCTTTTTCGTGCGTTCATTGTTTTGGGAGTGTATTAGCGCGATTTCGTTGAAGGGGGCCCATTTTGTGTTATTTTTATCTGATATTTACATTTAATTACTTCATCTCTTCGCGCTTGCGTTCGGACAAACTCCAAATTGCACTAAAGATGCATGGCCCGCTTTTGTACTGCCTTTCATACGTAACAAATACATTTGAGTTCAGCATCCTAGTATACTATATAACTGCAACAACAATAATAGTTAAAGTGAACTATTAGAAGATTGGTTGCTATGTGGAGTTTAACGTCCCAAAACTACCTTAAGATTATGAGAGACGCCGTAGTGGAGGGCCCCCAAAAAACTATTAGAAGACGCTCGATATAACCCTCTTTTGAAGCCCCTCTCAAAGAGCAGGAAGTAGGAAAAGAATGTGGTTTAATGAAGCCGCCCTGTTCATGACAGAGAGGTGGAATTTTGTATTATTGACTTGGTCTCGTTTTGTTAATGGGCTTCAACGGGGTGGTTACGAGGTGAACCTACTCGCTTTCGTAAGTGTAGCAGTTGTGTGCATTTCGTGGTCTCACTACAGACATCGGCTACATTGGCGTTCAAAAGGTAACTCAAGGTCTTTCGTAATGTCACGAGTCGCGTTAGAGCACATACATCAGCGTTATCAAACTGAAATGCACTTTACTGTGCGTTGATGTGAATATCGCAGCTAACTTCTGTTTGCGTATTCGTCCTGGCTCGAGCAACGCTTGAATATAGCTTACTGAAGTACAGAAATACAAATGTAAGGCTTATCAGACTGATGTAAAACGCAACCAAAACTTAGACCACAATTAGCCTTAAAGCTACATGATGCCTGTATCAATGGAGAACTTATGTGATGCTTGTTATATTCACATGAAATGAGGTAGTGTGTGTGTGTGTGTGATTTTAAATGAAAAGAACAGAAAAGTGAGCACCGTAACTGTCTCTCAGGAGCAGGGCACCTCAACAGTAGTAGCTCACGATGGGGGGGGGGTAAAGGAGGGATTAAAAGGATAGGATTAAATGGTGAATATTGATTAAATGGTAAATGGTGATAGGATTAAATGTAAATCCTTTCCTTGACCCTGTGAGGTGGCTGAGATAGCCGATCAGCTCTCCGAGGTGCTTGGCAGGTGCTTCAGCTTTTGCAGTATCAGGGAAAGGCTTAACTTAATCCTCCTGCGTTTTTCGCATGATCAGAAGAAGAAAAGAGGCAAGTGCGTCTCGTGTTGGACTTTATTATGTACTGTTCTTTCCCATTGACAAAAATTGTGATTACTGGCTCTGCAATAGTTCCGGTACAGAAGAGGAGCAGTCCGAGCTGGAGGACCTCCGGCAGCAAGCGACTGACATAGTGGACGAGTGCGGCTACATGCCACAGCCATCAACCATATGACTGAACGCGACGGCATTAAAAGAGCCACAGGAAACTCGGTCGCCCGTCCGCCAGCAAAATGTCGCGTCGACAACAGAGAAGAAGACGCCCTGGCAGCCTACGCGGAGTTTACAGTGGGGGACGATGTTGAGCCCGGTAAGAAATGTGCTGATTTCGCAATTCTTACTCGTACTTAACGGATGGTGAGCCGTACACTTGGTCTGCATTGAATTTATAGGTGGTGTCGTTTGACAAATTGCAGATACAACAGTGCTTCACCGATTGAGTAAGTTAAGAAGAGAGTATAACAAACTGGACAAATATTTGTAAACATTTGCTTTCTGCACGATCATAGCAGGCGCAACCTCTTAAAGTTTTCTGTGTGAAATCTGAAGGCAGCAGCCATGCTTGCAGCACACTTTGCGGCCTGTTGTATGATTTAGGTGCTACTTGAGTGGCACTGTAGTATATTTACCAGATAGGTGGAGACAGAGATATAGCAATGTATAATAAGATTCCCTGAAATGTTTGCTTGGTTGTCTAGCTTGCTACTTCTGGTGTCAGGTGATTACTGTGATGTATAAAAGGATCAGATGCTCAAAAAAGAGTCTTGCAGAGAACTTTGAACATGAGTTATATCAAGTGGCAAAATTGACAATGCTACAGACATGACATGCATTCAGCTTGCATAACATGGACAAATCCGAATATCTTCTATAAGCCTTCGTCCTGTAGTAGACATGAAATTCTTATGAATATGCAATTGTTTTCTGTATTACATAATCATTTCACCAGTTACATGACATTTTACTAGGTCAGAGCTTGAACTATTCTGCCAAAGGTTGAGCAATAGCTGTCTCACCAATGAAGGCTGTGATACACCATTTAGTGTCTAGCAAAGATTAGAACAACTTCACTCTTCTGAACTAAACAGCGGGGTTCAATGTCAGACAGATTGTTGGGCTGAGGTACTGGCTAGATTTAAGGATCAAGCAACAACATGTGAATGTGATAAAGTTTTTTTTTGTTAAATAAAAAGGTGACACGTTTCCCTTCGATAGCTTTGCACAAAGCTGAAATAGACTATTTAGAAGTGTACCTGAAATAATTGTCTAGCTGGAGCTTGTAGATGTTTTTTTAACATATGGTTCTCCGTTTTTCTATAACTATTTTTATTTATGTGTAACCTACTAATTATCTATAAGTACTTGTATTCCCTCTCTTTTGTTTCTTGTTCCTTGGGTTAGAGCCCTTATGCTATAACAAATCAAACTTCTGCTGGCTATATTAAGTAGAGTTCAATAAAAAAAAAATTTTCTTTCTTACCAGCAGATAATGCAAGCATGTCACAGGCTCAGACACTGCTTAACTCAATGTATGAGCCGGAGTACCTAGAGTTTCACATGGATCTGCCTGGCGATGTTGACTGAAAATACAGTGAGAAACTAAAAGTTTCATTACACACGTGCTGAATACACTGTTGCATAAACTAGTGGATGCTGTAGCACGCATAATTGGGCTAGGTGGTGTTAATTCATTTTAAGACTGGAAAATGCACGTACACGAAAACAAGGAAGAAATGGCAACACCTTGGACCCATTAAAATAGTCCTAAATAGTCATTTACAGTCAGGTGGGCCTCACCGCATGGCCTGAAATTACTTTCCATTATTTTTCTTTTTTCTCCTATCTCTCGTTTTTGGCCTTGCAGTGGGTTTTTGAAGCTATTAAGGCTGCAATATGGGGCTAGTTGATAGTTTGTACATCATCCTGTGTTGTTTCTCATTTTTTTGGTCCATGTTATACCTGAGAGATCATCCAAAATAAGGTTTTTCAAGTAATTGCACCAGCACTATTTAGCCCTAGCCTCCATCATGTAAATAAGGTTCTGGAAAAAGCCTGTATTTCTCATCAAAAGAGCTGCTGCATGAGAGGAGTTATTGCCGATGTGTATTCGAAAGGAAAGCTTGGTTCAAGCTCAAAGCACACAGGACAGCTCTTATGTTGGTTCACTTGTGATGTACAGAACTTGAAGACAACCCGACGGCCTCATGCCCTGCACCTGACCGCATCGCAACTGCTGCACCCAGCCGTGCTCAAACCCTAACATCTAGTCCTTCAGATGTTGCTGCTGCACGTTTGTAATCCCTAGTTTTGTTGGTGCGTGCCAACAGATTGAAATGATTTTTGTCATCAGTACTTTCAACATCAACAAAAGTGACTTTAGGTGCAGCTATTGAGTGTAGGAAATCAATCAAGATGGCCTGAATAATTCTATTTCGTGCTGTGAAAGAAATACAGGGTCACATTTCAGCTGTTGCTAACATTTGCACCAAGTCCTCTTTTAAATTAATATGAGCTCAGCGAAGAACATTGTTTTGTTTTTTAGTACAGTATTTTTGTCCTATGCAGTAATAAATTGATAAGAGAAAAAGTACTTATTAAGTGTAAGTAGTTTCAGTATGTTCAAAAACTAGTTGCATAGTTTCATCAAGGATCCACTTCTTTTAGTTGCCCTTGCTGCTTTTCTTTGTCTCCCTGAGAATAAGTCTGCTTTATGTGCATTAGGACTCAAGTAGCAGCCCCCTTCTGAACTTGTTTACTTGTGATCTCTTGGACTGCCAAGAAATGCAACTGTGCTTGGGAGCCCCCTGATTCCCACACTGGTGAGACCAGACGGGTGGCCAACACTTGTGTGCCTCTGCAAGGTGTGTAACAAAAAAAATAAAGCTTGTTCACATCAGTCTATCTTGTATTTTGCCTAGTAGAAAACAACAGTATCATTCAAAATGCAGGTACACAATTGTAAACGAAGATGCTTGCTATTGAAGGCAAGAGTAAAAAAACACTTTAATCGTCTAGAAAATCTTTCTTAGGCAGAGTTTATTAATCTGTCTCCCAAAATCTCCGAGTATGTGGCTTTATCGCATCTTTAGTCCTGGCCAGGAAAGGAGACATGGCCAAACTAGTGTCTCATGTGTCCTTTTATGTTGTGCAAATTTATGACGTGGCATGTGCTTGGGTGTGCCATCGTCTAGGTGCTGTTGTGGCCTTCAATAGATCCACACTCTCTGGGACATGTGGCCACTTTCACTGTTAAAAATGTTTGAGCACACGTGATCATCTTCCAGTCGATTGCAATGATCTGAACTTGCAGTGAAGTCAAGGTGGCAATAAAAGGTGCTACTTTTTAGTGCAGTGAAGTGTTGCATATTACGATTGATATGAAGCATTTGCTGCACTAGGAGACTATTGAACTGTTCCAGTAAATATTCCAAAACTAAATTGTTAATAAAAATGTCATCACCTTTGCTGCAAAATATATAATGTGTGTAGCCAAAGAGCATTTGCATTAACTTCAAAGAGCCATAGGCATAGAGTAGGTCATCTTTGTTTTAAGATTATATTCGGAAATTTGTTCATGCTTTTTTAGCACAAGCTCATGGAGCTTCATGAGTAATACAGAGCAAGCTCGTTAATTTGACCTATATGAATTAATATGAAAATTGAGTGACTCGGTAGTCTTCCCTGGCCCCGGCCAGCATTTGTATAGTTCATTGCCATCAAACGTGTCGATTCGGTTACATTTGGTTCCAACGTGGGTAATATGAATGATTCGCGAAGCCCGCCAAGCATGAGGTGCCACAGGCGTTGCTTCAGATACCAGGCACGAAGGTGCGAAAACAGCATTTGCAGGCGACCGAAATAAGCCAGTGCTGTCTGCATCGTTATCTATGTCAGTTATTCATCTTGTTTACTTGCAAACTCAACACTCAGCAACTTCATTTTAACTTGATGCAGCGCACATGCAATGTCACAAAAATCAAATATGGCAAAAGTAATGGAAGATGAGAAACTGAGCCATAGTCAGTCTGCTGGCATGAAACACATTTGTTACATCGTTAGGAACTATCAGTTGCTGGTAATTTTACCTTTGAAACAACTAGCGTCATGTGTGCATGGTAATAATGGCTGTGTGTAATAAGAAATAGAGGACGACCGTCCTTCGGGATAAACAAACTCGCAAGTCTGGCGCTATGATTGCATTACCCACAAAGTCACAAAATCACAAAAATCGTTACATATTTATCAGAATAACGAACACGTATTGATGTAATACCCCTGTCACACGTGGCAACTTAAGTGCACTTTGAGCGAGTGTACCTACGCTCATCAAGTGTCACTTTGGCAGTTTGCTGCTACACGAGGAAGCGAAGTGTACTTCATCTTCGTTTATGATTGCAAAGGCAATTGTTGGGTTTGTAGCCCAATATATAGTTGTTACTTTTGCACCCATGTCTCATCGTTGGACCACATTGTCTTCGTCGAACTAGCACCAGTGGCACACGCCATCGTAAACGACTAGAGAATGACTCGCCTACGTATGTGCAAGTGTGTCTGGAAGTAAACTACGCGATGTACGTGCAGTATTGCACTGCATGTGCTGCCGCATTCCCGCAGCGTACGTGGCCGCAAACTGCCTGAGGGAGAGAGTAGCGAGAGTTGTTGATTTGACTTGTTTTAGTATATAGCAGAATTTCTTATAATGAAAACAATAGTTTAAAAATAGTATGAGGACCACTTTAGGCAACACTGTATTTCTGAGCAAGCTACTTGGACCAAGGCTACAAACTTGGTCAAAGCGAAGTGAGGTTAGGGAACGTGCTTGTCGGCAAGTGCACTTTGCAGCGAGTGACACTAAACTTGCTCGTGTGACAGCGCGCAAATGACACTCGCGGCTAAGTGTACTCGCTCGAAGTGCACTTACGTTGCCAGGTGTGATAGGGGTATAACAGGCATTTCTTCGTTTTCTTGATACTTTTGGTAATTCAACATTAAATAACTCAACCATTTTTTTTGGTCCTGTGTTGTGCGACTTAAGCTTTTACTGTATGAGAAATCGGACAGAATCAGCCAGTTAAAAGGGGGGTTTGAAATTTATTGCATAAATTCGCATGACTCAGTTAGTGATTGCCCTTTCAAAGTTGCCAGTTGATTCGCAGCAGCATAACAGAGCACAAAGTAGCCCGTGCTCACCTTTTGCCTGCTGCGACTCGCATTTCAACACCGGTGCACCCCCGAGCCCCTCCAATCAGAAATGTATACATGTAGGCAGTTGTATGTGCACCAACACTGATTTTCGAAGCTGGGTTTACTCTCTTATACAAATCTCCTGTGTACGGGCATGTCTCTGAGCGAGTATAAAGGTCCGGAAGTGCTGCTAAGATTTGAATGGTTTATGCATGACGTCAGGCTACAGTATCAATTCTGGTGACTTCACACACCCGAGCACGTTAAAGAACCCCAGGTGCTCAAAATTTCCGGAGCCTTCCACTACGGCGTCTCTCATAATCATATGGTGTTTTTGGGACGTTAAACCCCACATATTAATAAAAAATTCACACACCCGAATGAACACATGCGATGTCAGATACCAAAGCATACCAAATTGCTGCTTGCATGTTGCTTTTTCTGTCACTTCTCCTCGCTGTTCGATTGCAGTAGTTCATCATACCTTTCAATCGAGTAAAATAAAACATGGCTTCTGTCATTGTGTGTGCATTCCAACATCGTCTAAATTGATCACAAGGCAAGAAAATAATTTTATTACGATTTGTGATCATGACAGCAACATTTTGCCCTGTATAAACTTTCTGTAGGAAAATAGGCCACAATAGATACAAGTTCCATAGATTCGTTCACTATCGGGTGCTACAAGTATGTAGCAAGTGGATGCCAGCCATTACAACACTTGGTCTTTCTTTGACCCACATGTGTGTAGAAATAGATGATGGAACGTCCGTGTATTGTCACCATATCACCATATCTAGCGGGAGCATGTCGCCAACTCATGTGGCTACACTGTGTCTCGACATCAGTATACAGTATATCAAACAAAACCAGCTTTTTAGAAATGTGTTGCATTTGCTTTTTAAAGTGTAGTCAAGTGTATAATTGAATTTTCTTAGTTTTGAGGACTTGACCTTTCATATGATGCATAGAAACAACTTATAAAATTTATGCCAGTACTGTTTTAAATATTCGCAACATTTTGTTATGAGTAATTCTGTGTGTGCAGAGACAGCTTGACTATTATTGCAGTATTTACCTGCCTGTGTTTATTAAATCTGCTGTTTTGGAATAGTACTCTACAGTAGACTCTTGTGAAATGAAATATGAAGAAACTAGAAAATGTTTTCCATTTACCAGTAGTTCTGAGATAAAAAAAGTGGAGAATGAAGTGGAGAAAAAAGTGGAGTACGAAAGCAACCGTGCTGAAGGAAGTTGTTTCATTTAAACAACAATTCTATTTAATATACTTGCGTTTACTGAGAGTCTACTGTGTTAAAAAGAACTATGTGTGATCAGTAGAATATCATGGTGCTTTGTAAACTAATGCACTTGCTCTTCTATTTGAACCTAAGAGAGTTAGCTTTTCCTTGTAAATTTCTGCAGGTCCACAGCGGCACGCTGAGGCAACATAGGCCCTCATTAAGGCCCGTTGTTATCGGAACACTGCAATCGATAACCGCTGCCTTCAACTTGAAGAGGACCGGCTGCGATTCGAGATAAAGCGCCATGAACAGGAAATGAAGCAGAAAGAAATGGAGCTTTAACAGAGGTAGGTGAAGCAGGGGGCGAAATTCAAGCTAATGGAGCTTGAGCTTCAGCAAAGGCGGCAGGAGCTAGAGGCGCTAGCTCAGGAGCACTGGCACAACAGGGGCTATCAACAAGGCAGCATGAAATCATAAAGTCATTCATAAATAAGTAACGTATCCGTTTGAACCTCCATGTAACGAAGTCCGACATAACTAAGTACTTATTAGGGGCCATGACAGGGTCACCCTCCGTACTGCTGTTCTCATCTAAAAATTCTAGAGTGTCTACTGTGCCTGTAAATATATGAAAAACAGACATTCAAAAAATATTATCTAATTGCTAAGTCAGCTATAGAAGTCTCCGGCTATAAACTTCGCTCACTGCTAGCTACCGTTATGTTGCCATGGCGTGTGGGACGTCATGTGTTTCATGCAGGAGATCTCTCTTCTCCCGAACTTCAGCCACTGCAAATTCTTCAGTTTTTCAATTCCAAGGCATACAAAAGTTGAAGTAGCTCCATTGTACTGCAACTGGCCATGAAACAGTTGTTGGACGGAGTAGAGATGCTCATAAAGCAAGTGGCTTAGTATGTCATGGTTCACAAGTACTGTTGTGAGGCTACCGGGCCACATGCGTGTTGATAAAAATCCTCATTGTAAATTAGGTGTTCAACCAAATGTGCTGAAATTTCACCAGCTTATTTGTCAATAGCAAAGGACCAACTTTTATAATACAGATTACGAAAATTGCTTGTCATGGCTCCTTGGATTGAACATGAGAGAGAAACAATGACTTGGTTTTAGATTGACAAACTGCACTCTGGGAACTCTAACCCCTTGTTTCACAGTTAGAAATGAATAATTCGAGGAGAAAATTGAGTTTGAAGTTTCATTTTTTATTTAGTGCTTGAATGTTCATGCGCTTTATAAAAAAATCAATAAAGGAAGGCAATACACTAAAACATCTGCTAGTGCCAGTGGTCAAAACATGTAGTTTTAGCATTTGTCAAGTCATCTTTTGTGCAACAGAGACCAGCCACTGCAGTCGAGGGGGAATACATTCTTCTAAATTTTGGAAAGATTCGAAGTAGAAAAATAGCAGTGTAGTAATCTAATACAGAACTCATAAAATCACTTGATTAGCACTGCAGAGGAAGGTAAGTGGGGGTAGTGTAATAGTATTTGTAGAGTTTTTGTGTCCCGAAACCACAATATGATTGTGGGAGACGCCGTAGTTGAGAGCTCCGGAAATTCTCTCCATGCGGTGATCTCAAACATGCACCTAAATCTAAATACACGGGCATCTCGGGTTTCGCCATCAAAGTTCCAACTCTTATGCGAAGAACCTTCAATATGATGATTCGTATCTGTGATGTTTCTTACTTTGTTACATGGAGGTTTAGGTATATTTTATGAACAATTTTATGGTTGTACAAAACTACAACTGTTGCTGTTGGTGATGCTTTGCTGTTAGCTGTTCAACAAGCTCTACAGATAGCGCCTCCTGTTTGCCACTCGCTTTTGCTAATACATTGCACCTCTGTCTCACCAGGCCAGTGGAAAATGTACGAGGTCTGTTAGAAAAGTATCCGACTCAATTTTTTTTTGCAAGCACTTGATGGATTTGGAACCAGCGCGCTTACATTAGCCGACTTTGAACCTTCGTGCGCACGTGTGAATTTTTTCCCGCCTGACAATTTCGTCAGTCGCGGGGATGCAGTGTTTGAGTGAGGTGTGCGCAGTGCTCTCATTGGTTTTACATTGGAAGGAAAATGAGGGAGCGTCTGTAGCAGCGCTAGAATGCTTCCAACAATGGCAGCACCGGTAAGAGAAGTCTGTATAGTTCCAAGGGGCTATTTTGAGGGTTTTTAGGTTCACAATGCTCCAATAATGCCCGTTTTTTCTCTTCCACCAAAGGCCGGATACTTTTCTAACAGATCTCATATGATGCCTGCAGGTGTATATACAGTCGACTCCCGTTAATACGAAGTTCACGGGAACCGCAAAAAACTTCGAATTAAACGAACTTCGAATGAATCAAAAAGCACTAAAAACGGCACTTTTATTAGTTTAAAAGCGCGACAGTTTTTAGGAAAAGTAGTCTGTCATCTTCTTCTGCTTGCCGAATCTGGCTGCGGCTAGCAAGTTTTGTAAGGAATACACGTGTCGAAGTGCTTCTTCGGCGTTGTGTTCTCCAACAAAAAACCGCTGCGCAAGAGCAAGACCTGCAGCTACATCGGAGGCCCTCGGTGGTGGCTCATTTCCGATGTCGTCATCATCGTCATTTTCAGAAATGCAGTCATGGGGCCGAACCATCTGCACGATTTCGCTGTCCACTAGTGGACCGCATGTTTCGACGTTGCTGTCCACAGCGACATACTCGTCAAAACGGACGTCACCGAGAGCGGCGCGAAAGCTACCGTCGTCGAGCTCATTTGTTTGCACTTCCACTGGCGCACAAGGAGAAGCATCCCCCGAGTTTTCCATGAAACCACAGGCCCGGAAACAATTGGCGATGGTTTCTTTTTTCACGTGGGTCCAAGCTCACGCTAGCATGTTGATGGCACTAAGTAAACTCACCTCGTATTGCAACGAGTTGTCCATGCACAAAAGCATGCGCTCGACGAGATGCTGCCTACACAATACGTTCACATTTTTTATTATGCCCTGGTCCATGGGCTGCAACACGGACGTCGTGTTTGCAGGCAGGTACACAAGACGGATGGCACTCAAGGCAGGTACGTTCATGTGGGCACTACATTGGTCCACAAGGAACAACACCTTACGGCTTGATTGCGCGAACTTGCGGTCGAGTTTGGTGATCCAGTCCTTAAATATATCGGATGTCATCCACGCCTTTCTGTTCGAGGCATAGTCCACAGGAAGCGTCTTCACGCCTTTAAAGCACCTAGGCTTGGCAGCCTTCCCGATCACAAGCAGGCGACACCGTTCTGTGCCAGTCATGTTCGCCGCGACTAGCACTGACACTCTCTCTTTGCTTCTTTTGCCTCCAGAACAGTCGTCGTCTTTAAATGTCAGGGTCTTGTCCGTTAGCAGCCGATAAAAAAGCACAGTCTCGTCTGCATTAAAAATGTCTGCCGGCTGGTATTCTTCGAGGTACTCGCGAAGCTTGCCCGCTTTTCATGTCAGGCACGTTTTCTCATCAACTGACGCCTTCTCCACACACACGCTTTTAAAAATCAAGTCGTGGCGATGTTTGAAACGCGTAAGCCACCCATCCGAAGCAGCGAAGTCGTTGATGCCCAACATTTCAGCAAGCGATGACGCTTTTGCCGTGATGACTTCATCACTGAGAGGAAGTTTGTTGTTTCGTGCCTCTTTGATCCAAACCAGCAGTGCTTCCTCCAACTCGGGGTAGGCGCCGGTGCGCATCCGCTTCAGCGATGTCTTGAATTTTTCCCTTTCAAACGCATACAATATTGAGCGCTTATTCTTTATGAAAGTCGACAGCGTGTTAGGCTTAATGCCGTACTTTCTTGCAATGTCTTGTTTGGCGGTGCCTTCCTGGTCAACTTCCTTCAAGACTTCGACTTTCGTCGCTAGGTCTAGTTCGGTAAGGGCCACGAGTTGCCATTATCAAACGTACGTCACCACCACAACACTCAAAATCAGAAGCGCGGAAACACGTGTGGAATCAACCCAGCGCGCGGGTGACGCGGTGACACACTCGAGTCTCGACAAAAGTCAACTAAAGAGTCAGTCGACGCCGCCGATGCGATTCGCCAGCGTTAAAAAAATTGCCGCTTCAAGATCTGTGGCGCTGCGGACAGTAGTGATGGCGAAGACACCAGCGCGGTCCGACAGATGTTTTGGCATATGAAAAGTTCCCCATTTTACTGTAAAATTACGGTCGCGACGAGACTTTCGATTGAAAAAAACTTCTAATTAACCAATACTATGGGTATTTAACTTCGAATTATCGAGCATTTTTTTCTATACGATTGCATGCAAAACTGATGGGACCACTTGCTCATTTCTAATTAACCGAAACTTCCAATTAAGCGACTTCGAATTACCGGGAGTCGACTGTATGCTTGCATTGAGTGACAGCCTCCTCTTCATTGTTGAATTTGTTGTTTCCCTAATTTTATTTCAGGCTGAGACATCTTAGCTATGAGGCACAAGCCCGAGATTCAGATGTTGCCTCTTTCTCTCACTTTATGGTTCAAAGCATACAACTTTATTGAATGTCTATCAAGGTTTAATGCAAGATCAGCTTGGCCTTGCACGGGGAAACGTCAAAGCCGCCTCGTGAACTTGCTGGACTGCTCACATTTAGATGCCAAAGTTTGAGATGTGCAGAGCAGTAGCCAACCTCAATGAAAGGGTCTCTAGAGTAACTGCAAGCATTCTGGCAACATAACTACAACCCTCTAACACGTGTTAAAGTGTTGCACGTCCTTTCTAGTACGACTTTCACGTGTCGTCTTGATGGTTGTCCGAATATATCCATCTTAGACGGACTGGGTTAGGGAAGTTGTTCATTTAGAGCTGTCCCCAGAAAATGGCCTGTCTGTTGTTTAGTTTAGAATTAAGCAGTGGGAATATCCTTGTTGTGTTAACATATATTTTTGCTTTTTTTCATTATAGCTAGTAACCCTTTACTTATAAATGAGGTATGTTCCTTATTGTACGAGAGGCTTGTTTGTTTTCAGCGCAGCATGTCTCTGGTCGTCAGGTGTGTAGTCTCGTTTTTATTCGGGAGGATGTGACGTTCTGTGGTGATTTGAGTAGGGAACTACAGGGTGGTCGAGCTCAGAATTGGGAATCTGCCTGCTTTTGCCAGAATGGCCAAGGCTTCCTAAGGAATCGTGCCTTTAGTGTAGTTTTTGATTGCTATTTCGGATTTGCATTAGACAACTTCGCATACCTGATTTTTTAGGGCCAGTGGAATATTGTTGCAATATAGAGAACGAAAAATCTCGCTCAGATTGGAAGAAAATGACGTGACTTGTTACTCCCTGGACAACTGCTAAAATTACTGTCAATATACCAACTATGAACTCGTGTGCCTCTGCACTCTTCTCGCAACATTTAATGGAGGTGCTGGGTACCACGATGGAACTTCGCAGTAAACGTCACGTGCCTGCCGCCACCATGGCAAACCGACCGCCAATGTCTTAGTCAGCGACAATGGCAAACTAAGCATCAACGGTTATGCCAGTCGCAACCACCTGCTGCTCGATGATCATACTTGCCCTACACGCCAAACCAGAGCATTATCGTCGGCAATTTCCCGCCAAGATCTTGCCACTCCCCGTCTTCCCCAGGTCATCTGACACGTTCACCGCTCATGCACCACTCTTTGTCCCCATCCACAGGCCGCTTCACTTCCGGAAACTAGGTAGCGCTTAAAGCGGTCAATGTGTCTCTTTTATCTAGGTGATGTATTCGTGTTTTTGGCAACTTTCGAAAGCCACCTGCAGCAACTCCTATGACCGCGTAGGGTGCCGCTTCTTCTGTCCAGGTCTCTATCACTCTGTGCGACACAAGTCGCTTCTTGCGACCTGCGTTAGTGGCGAAAGACGCCTGCCTTGCCTCCTGTTGGTTCCGTTCAGCCAATTGAGGTCCCAACAGAATAATTCTTTCGTGTGGGCCTCGACCTACTTGACCCATTCCCTATAACTATCAAAGGAAACAGGTGTGTAGGCTTGATAATCATCATCATCATTTCTGAATCACCGCACTGCACCTCTCGCCAGCTGATGCTAGCTCGAGCTGTGCGAGGATTAGAACAAGCTCCACGCCTGGCGGTTTCGACGTGGCAGCCGCCGCTCCACTTCGGCAATCGAATAAAGCAGAGAGTTTGACACGACCACGTTGGCCGCCGCCTTGTCTTCCTCTCTCGCTACATTGGTGACCCTGAGAACGCACCCTTCGACGTGCCATCGGCTGCCATGTTTCCGCCACTCTGCCCACCAGTGCCCCCGTTCCAATCGACCTACTCCAAAGTATGGTTTATACAGCTCGACGCCGTTCTTGCGGTTAATGGCAGCACGGACCAGCTGCTGATGCACGCCGTTCTTCTCAACGCCCTTACGATGCCCTCTGCACCGCGGTGCTCGCCCACAATGGCCACACGTACCGCCCGCTTCGGTTTACCCGCACCTGGCAGGTTTCCCAGGCGTCGCAAAGCAAGGCATGAACCGGTCTACAGCCCTCCATTGGCCGCTACCTCGGTACCCCGGCTTCGACTACTTCTACCCCTGATCTGGTCGCAGAAACATTCGCTCCTGCACCTGACCACGAGGTAGAAGATGCCCCCACTGCGACTTACCTCCTCTCCGAGAGGTAAATTTCCCTCAGAGCCCCCGTGCGCAGCTTCGTCACACGTGCCTGCCACCTGCACGTCTTCAGTGACATCGACGGCACGCGACACCGTGGCCCTACCCGACTCTACGAGGGCTACCTGGCTGCATGCCTCAGAGTCTGGTGCAGACATCCTTCCGCCCGCTATTCACCTCCCGGTCGCTGAACCTTCACCATCCCCAATGTCCGAAGAGGACTCTCTACCCATAGAGTTTCTTAATATACACTAGAGGGAACTCTGGCACTAGTGTTTATGGGAGCTGCTACGCACGGCGCTTCAGTGAGCATGGGAATGATGGGTAGTACACACATTTGTCTAAACTTTGTACTTTTGGCCTGCTTTTGGCTCCATGTGTGTTTCTGTGGCTTGAAGCTGTTTTCTCACGAAACAAAAATCAGCAAATGTTCAAGGAATGAGCTTCACCACCCTATTTTTTTAAAATTACCTTTCCAAATCGGGTCACGAAGATCAAGAGGGTTGAATCTTTCTTTCAAAACAAAACTGAAACACAGCAATAAATGAAGCCGCAAGTACGATTCGCCACCAGCAAGTACGAAGACTAGACAAATGTGTGTACTACTCATTATTCCCATGGTCGCTGAACGATCGCAGTGTCAGAGTGTCCTCTAGTTAAATTTGAGGAACTCTATGTCTCTACCAGCCTCAACGCTCTGCGCGTCCTGCCAGCAGCTACCAGCATCGCCCTCACAGTCTCCCACAGCCGAAGTTAAAGCCATCAGCCATCTATCATGGCCAAACTTCCGAGACGCTGGAGTATGACCGACGCTCCTGAGGACGATGTGCCCGCTCCGCCTACGTCACAGCAGACCACACATCTCACACCTGCCATACAGACACCCATCTTCCACACCGACCTGCGCACGAACCCACGTGCGCCGACTACTGAAAATGCTTCCCCAAGTCAAGGTACGCCCACTGAGCCTCCTCCAGAGTCCACATCTGCTGGATCACAAGACATGCCTCCTACTGAGTTCTTGACGGAAACCGTGGGCCAGCTGGCGGGTAACTGGAATGTATCCACACCCATTTACAACCACTTTCGTCATTCACCGCTAGCCGACGTGTAAAATGTTACTTACCCACTGCCAACGTAAGTGGTCAAGTCCACTCAAATTTAGATACCGCTCAAGTCATGACACCTGTGTACTGACATCGGCGCCAATGCTGTGCACGCCCGGGAAAGCACCATGAAGCCGTTGCTTGTCGATAGGTGGTCTGCAAGACTTCACTACGCCACTTCTAATTGCTTCGCGCACAGGGGCCAAATCGGGTTTTGTACACCCGTCCTCACCTCACCCTGAACGCACCTCTACCTGCAATGCTCACTCACGACACCCTGTGCGCTCCCAGCTGGCCCCAGTTGGTCATCCTCTCACCCACTTGTGTGCAAACACAGCAACCTAACGTTTACTTCTTCGTCCACTGCACAACTCCGAGTGTCGCCCACCAGAGACCCACTGGTTCTCAATGGTCACTAATCATTTACAAACTGGACTTCCTAAACGGACACCTTACGCATGATCGTTCATGTATACCGTCTCTTTCTCCTTCTTTGTTATATACACTTCAAATCGTGCAAAGCGCTAGGGGGGGGAGCCCTGTAGGCATGATGATCCTCATCGTTTCTCTATCAGCACGCCGCGCCTCTCGCGCAACTGATGCTAGCTCGAGCTGCGCGAGGATTTAGAACAAGCTCACGCGCTTGGCAGTTTGGACGTGGCAGCCGCCGCCGCTCCACTTTGGCAATCGAATAAAGCAGCGAGTTTGACACGACCACATTAGCCGCCATCCCGTCTTCCTCTCTCGCTACAGGTGGATTGCCATTGTGACATATTATGCAGCAAGATACGGCATTGCACGAGGAATGCCGACCAGCTGTGCAACAGATGCTGCGGACTTTTTACTCCCCGATGTTACCCTGCGCCACAGCACCCTTTGACAGTTACTAACAGATCGTGGCCGTTACTTATTGTCAAAGGTCGACGATGGCCCCTTCTGCTCCTGAGCTTCTGAACACAAGATCGCTACCGCACACCACCATCAAACGAAGGGGCTCACCGAGCGACTAAACCACATTAACTGACATGCTCGCCATGTACGTTTCCGACGATCACCATGACTGTCCATCGCTTTACCGTACAATCATTTTGCTTACAATTGGTCCCGTCAGGAAAACGCTGGATTTTCACCATTTTATTTTTTGTATGGCTGCGGCCCTGTCTTGTCATTCGACACATTCCTACCATCTGGTGTCATGTTCTCAACGACCAATTACGCCCACGATGCAATCACTTCAGCCGCCCATGCCCGAGAAGTCGCTCGTCAAGACCTCGCAAGCTTCTCAAAAGCAACGCTACACTCATCAGCACCAAGATACAATTGCCTCTTAGTTTTCTTGTCCTGCTCTGGACGCCCTCGCGCCATGTTAGCTCGGCTGAAAAACTACTCTCTTGTTATTCTTGTCCGTACAAGACCTTAGGCCAATATTGTGACGTGGTATACGAAATAGCACCAGCTGACGTGTTTTTGCTACGTCACGTCAACAGTGATGTTCATGTTGCCAGGATCAAACCATATATACTTCGCGTTAACTAATGCTTCATTATTTGTACCGGGATGGAGCTACGCTTGCCGGGAGGATGATGTTACTCTAAAGAGAACCAGAAAGCTCGCTTGGATTGGAGGAAATGGACCTGACTGATCACCGCCTGCGCAATCACTACAAATACTGTCAAAACACCAACTATGCAGCCGTGTGCCTGTTTTCTTCCCGCAACATTGTGGCTACTTTACCTGCTATTTCCAAATGTTCCACGCGTATGCTGCATGTAATTTCAGCTTTGAAACCTGTCTATTATTACAGCAGTGTAATTAGTACCTTTGTAATACTCGGTCACGTCAACAAAGCATGCATTTTATTCTCTGCCAAAAAAAAACAAAGCAAAGCCTCCGCTTTTGCCTTTCGTCGGCCTCGGTTGTAGTCGAGGTGCACGTGTCCATGAATATTAGCCGCTGTAACGGTGTCACCAATTTTTGTGGGAATATAACTTTTCTGGCCATGCTGGTGGTAAATTGTGCCAAGTTTGTTCATAATTTGTTTTCCTGTAGTGGCGGTTTACATGCATTCAAGCTGCAAAATGCAGTGTGCTTTGGTTATTTCTTCCAAGGTGTTGTGTATACCCAGCTTGGTCAAAAGCTAGATGAATTTTTTTGGCTGTGCAGAAAGTGTCTTCATTGTAGGGGCTATCATGACATGTTATTCTGATACTAGATGTACCTGAAATTTGTTACAATTACTGAAGATCTTGAATGGCCCCGAGCTATTTCTCAATAAATCTAGTCAGTTAATTATGTGATAGACAATAAAGTCAAGTATATTTAGATTGCTTTGCCGGCTCTTGTTCAGATGTTGCCTCTTGCTTTCATTTTGTGGATCAAAGTTTCTGGCTGGGCTAAAATAGTTTTCATTTTGTGGTCTTCTGTGATACAATCTCTGATGCTTTTTGTACCTGAAGTATTACAAAGATGCTTTGGACACCTTGAGTGCCCCAGGGGAGTAGTGACTTTAGTAATGAATCATGTCAAACAAAATAAAACCAAAAATTTTTTTCGCCAGGTTTATGTCACATTTCATGCACACTTTGCGACATTGAGTGAGCAGTGAGTCTTTACCCTAGGCCGTGGTTTCTGCGGAATAGCGTGTGCTATTCCGCAGACTTTGATGATGATATGTGGGGTTTAACGTCCCAAAAGCACCATATGATTATGAGAGACGCCGTAGTGGAGGGCTCCGAAAATTTCGTCCACCTGGGGTTTTTCAACGTCGCCCAAATCTGAGCTCACGGGCCTACAACATTTCCGCCTCCATCAGAAATGCAGCCGCCACAGCCGGGATCCCGCAGACTTTGAACAAGCAACCTTTACAAAATATTTGACGATTATTGCCCAGCCATGTGCATAGAAATGGATATATATTGCCACAAGCCAGTAGTGGGATTGGGGCATAAAGTGGTAGAGGGTCTCTGCCTGAAAGTAAAAGACCACAAAGTGGATAGAGACTGGTTCCAGCCCGCCAGTGTGCCAGGCATTGTCGTCGCGTGTAAATTTCTTAAATCTTTGCAAATATACGTTTCCTTGTAAGATTATTGGTGGAGGTGCTGGGTACATCTACCTCGCTTTCCCGGCAAACCAACACGGAACTTAGGAGTGGTCGCCACCTTCATTTTCCTGCCATGGCTCAACAGGCCCACTCACAAGAGCAACAGCAGCCGCAGCAGCAGCAGCAGCTGCCTCCTCTGATTCTCCTGCCTCCACGAGACCACAGAACCTTCTCGGGCACAGGCAAGGACAAGGTGAATGTTGAAAATTGGGTCCCATTGTACGAGCGCGTGAGCGAATACTGTAGGTGGGACCCCACGTTGGTGCTGGCCAACGTATTTTACTTGCGGGATACGGCGCTCACCAGGTATGAGACGCATGAGTCGGAGTTGACCAGCTGGGACATTTGCAAACTGAAGCTTGTCGAGTTGTTCAGCAGGCCATTTGGGCGACAGCAGGCAGTGAGGAAAGACCTGGAATGTCGCGTGCAGACATCGACAGAATCATATGTATCTTACATACAGGACTTATTGGGCCTCTGTCGAAATGTGGACGAGAACATGAGCGAAACTGACAAAATCGCTCACATATTAAAGGGAATTGTCGATGACGCCTTCAATCTGTTGATCGATTAAGATTGCGCCACCGTCGACGCGGTTGTGAAGGAATGTCAGCGCTTCTAGCACGCCAAGAACCGTTGCATAACCCGCCAGTTTGCGCGTCTACTTAATACTGCAGCTACTTTGACCTGCAAAGACAGCCCCAAGTTCACGCAAGCTACATAGTCCGAAAATGTTGCCCGAATCGTTCGCCGCGAACTCGAAGCAATGGCTCCTGCAGCCATCGCTGCTGACGGTCCTGAAGACAACGCGTCCACCGTCTCTCTCATCCAATCCGTCGTTTACCAAGAAATAGCTAATCCTGGTATCGCACCTGTTCGCGCTGTTCGCACTACCGAGAGCTCGGCTTCTGTTAACCAGATTCCAGTGTACCCTTCACGCTACCCTTCCCGCTACCGGAACCCTGCTGAATGGAGAACATCGGATGATAGATCGATCTTCTTTCACTGCTCTCGCACCAGCCACATTGCACGCTACTCTCGCAATTGTTGGACATCCAATTCATCTTGGAACACTGGGACATGGCGTCGCTTTGAAGGCAACTCTCGCCGGTTTTCTACTCCGTACGATCCACAGCCTGCTCCTACTAACGTTCAGGGCGAAGGTTCAGCCGGTCACCATCACCCCAAGGCCGCCGATCTCTCTCGCCGATGATTTCTCGATCCAGGTCTCCTGCACGACCTGGGCTCTCAACCTCGGGAAACTAGACCATGCAGCTCCCGGAGGTGATGCTGCATTAACGACCCGTTCTGCAAATGCTCTGTTGACGATTCCTACACGCTGAAATATTTTGGATCTTTTGGTGGATGACGTAACTGTTACAGCCCTCATAGACACTAGCACACAAATTTCAGTCATGAGCGCTACTCTCTGTATTAAACTGCGAAAAGTGATCACGCCTCCTATAAAGTGTGCAGAAATGCTTGCCGATGGGAGCATATCTACCGTTCTCGGCATGTGCACCTCTCGCGTGTGTATTGCTGGGCACCAGATTGTCGTATTGTTCACCGTGCTTGAGCAGTGCCCCCATGACGTGATTATTGGGCTCGACTTTCTGCGCACTCCACCCTTATCGACTGTTCGACGGTGTTGCGAAGCGCGCCTCCGACGACATTACGAGGGGCGTTACAAATCCCACCGCTGCCACCACTGTTGCGAAGTGTGCCTCCGACGTCGTTACGAAGGGCGCTACGAATCCCACCGCTGCCATCACCGTTGCGAAAGACGGCGATGCCAGCACGGTCCCGAAGGCGCCACTGCTTTGAACTCCGCCGGGAAGGTCACCAGCCGTTTGGTAGCGTAGGTTTCCCAGCTCGCGACTGCTTCTGCGCAGAGCTGATAGACGAGACGACGGTGAGTTAAACAAGGTTTATGTACAGCATATATACAGAGGCGTTACAAATACGGCACTGGGGCCGACAGCTTAGAGACCCGAAGAGCCGAGCTCTCCTCTCTAACACATAGGTCTTCTCTCAAATAGGTCTGCTCTCAAATGGATCCGCTAACACATAGCTCAACTCTCTATCACGTAGGTCTCTTCTCTGACACACAGCTGAACTCTCTATCACATAGCTCTCTTCTCTGACACACATGTCTGCTCTCACATAGGACTGCTAACACATAGCTCAACTCCCTGACACACAGCTCAACTGCGACACACATGTCTGCTGCTCGCGATGCGCCGCAGGGCTTCTTTTATATGCACCGGGTGGATTCTTTGAATAACCAAATGTCCAACCAGAAGCGCCGCTGGTCATGAGGTCAGACTCCTCCAATGGGGTCGCCGCTGGGCCGCGTCATTCTTTCTCATTGAATCTGGAGAGGCTGCGCTGCAGGTGGCTGCACCCAAGGACGAGTGACGTCGCCAGGCATTGCGTCAGACCCGCCAGACAGGAAGGCGCCGGTTGCTTGCTCGACGGGCTCGCTGGCTGAGGTGACTCACTGCACGTGCGCGACAGAAAGGCGCCGTCGCGTGTTGATGCCGTTGAGTTGTTCATCGCGTCAGGCGGGCTCGCGTGCTGGCCTTGACACAGATTTCTTTTTTTTCCGAGGCATGGATGTTCGCTGCGGACTCGCAGGCATAACAGGACTTCCGCCGCCAGACAACGCACCGGAAAGACGAGCTGCTTCCACGGGGCTCGGATGTCTGGTGTGCTCGTTCGCCAGGTCCCTCCAGGTTCGCCTCCAGGGCCATGGGTAGAATGCAGCTCCAGACTTTGTTTCGGGAACACATCCCATTCTTGAGGACGGATCCCAGCCCCACTGGTTGTCGCCACAACTTGTCGACCAGCTTCGCTCGTCTCTTCTGACGATCCTTGGTTTCAGCACTTGTCGATGGTTCTGCAACTTGTCAAGAATGGATCGATAACAGGCAACACACGACACAAGCAAGTGCCCTCGGTCACCCGACAGAACACCAGACAAAGTATAGTACAACATATACCTAGCTATGCGTCTATCGGAATTTCGTTCACTCTACATCGAGAGGCACATGTGGGACACAAGGCTCTTCAAATGACAACTCAAATTTTTACACGTACAACAATGTAACGAATTAGAATAGAACATAAGGTTGGCTCATTGAGCTCACTCTGGACGAGAGCACTCAGGTAAGGCCATGATGAGGACAAAATTTTGCCCCGAATCGCCAGCGAGAAACCGAAAGGTGAAGGTACTAACAAAACGCACGGCTCAATGCATCTGCATTAGCGTTTAGTTTTCTTTTTGTTTTTTTAGCGAACGTCAAAAAGTCGCTGTTAAAGTATCACGCTCCATCTCAGTAACCGGCCACTTTTAGGCGACGATACCTATGCGGTACTAAGGGCTGTTCGTACTTTCGACCTTGCGCATTTGTGTAGCTCTGATACAAAAGCCCTGCTTTTTCAAAAAAAGAAACATTCTTTTTCTTTTTTCCCAAGTTTACGCTTTCCATTAGAGCTTTAATCGAGAGGTCCTCACGCTGCTCTCGAATGAGCGTATCTCGATTAACCCTCGACAGCTCACTCCAACTTTCCACTACAGGCGAGAGCGTTGCAGCCCTCTCGCTCCGATTCAATGGCATCGTGTCGTCTCCCCCTGCTACGGAAATCGCGGTGGTCGTTTCGGCGCCGGGCCGCTCGAGGAACTGCTCACATGACTCACGCGGAAAATTTCCTCTCTGAGGTTCCGTCGACCCGCCGACAAGGTCACTTGAGAGTTCATCGCATTGAACAAGATCAAGCTCCCGCGAAATCTTCCGCGCTTGCGATCGCGTGAGGGCCATGTACGCTAAGTTGGGGAAGAACGATTTACCCTGCTCTTTGAGAAGCTGCTCTGAGTTGTTAGAGAAAAGATAAAGAAAACGATCGAGAAGCGCGGCAGACACAGCCGCTTCGGTGCGAAGCTTACCGAACGGGCCTTCAATGACAACCGTGGCGATTGATAAGCAAGCACTCTGCTTTTCGGCGACTTGCCTGATCCACGCGCATTCTCCTGTAAAGTCATCCGGAGACACCAATAAAGGATGGACAACGTCCATGGTTGCCGCTGAGTCACGAAGTGCTTGACACGTTTTCCCATTCACAAATTTTTTGGATATACGGCTCCAACAACCGCATGTTCTTTTCCGATTCTCGGATTGTTGCAAAAGCAAACTTTTGCTTACAGTTTATCGCGATGTGCCCTTCCTTTTTGCAGTTGTAGCAGATTAGCGGCTTTCTTGATTCAAACGCCCGTGTGGTATCAGTGCGTTGTTTAGGAACCTCACTCGATTTCTCCGCTTCCGTTTGCCCGTCCCCTACAGTGTCCTTCGTAAGAGACGGCTACTTCTTGAAATTACGGTGCGGAGCGGGTTTCCGTTGATCAGGTTTCTTTGAAAAGCCCTCTTTCCTTTCATTCTTTTTCATGCGCACTGCCCTGCTATGCAACTTTCGGCGAGTATAATACTCCTCAGCTAACTCTGCTGCCTTGTTTAGCTGTACTTCACCAAGTTTGTCCTGCAGCCAAAGTTTGACATCCTCCTCAATGCAGCGGTAAAATTGCTCCAATGCAACGCATTCCACCACTTTATTACAATCGTCATAAACACCTTCGCCCTTGAGTCATTCAAATATATCAGCTTTAAGACGAAACGCGAAGTCAACGTGTGACTCATTCCCCTTTTTAGCATACCAGAACCTTTGCCTGAAAGCCTCGGGTGAAAACTAATAACGTCTCAAGAGTACTTCTTTAACCTCGTCATAGCTCTCAAACGCTTCCCTCGACAAGCAAGTTATCGCGACGGACACTTCGCCGGGAAAAAGAGCTAACAGGTTCTGCGCCCAAAGAGACCACTCTAAAGCATTTCGCTCACAGACGTGTTCAAACTTGACGAGATACTTCGCCATGTCCTCGCCTTCTACGAACGGTGGCAATTGGTCCCGAATTCTATAACCGCTGACCTGAATCGTCGGAGAAGCTACGCTAGGCGCCTGCGAACACTGTAGGATTGCCAATTCTATTCGTTTCAACTCAAGGCGCTCTTGCCTCTTGGCCTCCTCACGGCGTTCTCGCCTTTCAGCTTCTTCACGTTTGCGAACTTCTCGCCTTTCAGCTTCTTCACGTTCGTGAAATTCTTGCCTTTCAGCTTCTTCACGTTCGCGAGCTTCTACTTCTCGCCTTTCAGCCTCTTCGCGGCGTGCTTTGATATCCTCTCAGGCCTCATTGACTTCCTCAGCCGAAACTCCTTCATCTCTCATGATCTCTAGGATCGCTTGCTTTCGTTTCGCATGGCCCAAAATATTGCAGAGTTCCTCAGAAATTTCGATGAGTTCCTTCACGTTAAGGTTCTCGATCGTTCACACTAGCCTCTTGCTGTTTGCCCCTGTTAAGAATCTACTTGCCGTACCCACAATAAGCCTACTAGCAAGACGCGGAAGCAATTTTTAACACTCCCGTGTTTACACCCTTCGCATTAACTTTGGTTTCAAAGCACTTCGACTTGGCTTGAAACGATCAAAGCTCACTCTAATGCTTCACACAGCCCTTCTCTAAACTACTATAACCAGAGCTAGAGTAGTCTGGTGAACTGAGGGGAAAACATCAGGCACTCACCGCATCGATGTCGTTGACGCCGGCCGATCCCACAGCTGCCAACCACTGTTGCGAAGCGCGCCTCCGACGACGTTACGAAGGGCGCTACGAATCCCACCGCTGCCACCACTGATGCGAAAGACGGCGATGCCAACACGGCTCAAAGGCGCACCTGCTTCAAACTCCGCCGGGAAGGTCACCTGCCATTTGGTAGCGTAGGTTTCCCAGCTCGTGACTGCTTCTGCGCAGAGCTGATAGACTAGGGGACGAGACGACGGTGAGTTAAACAAGGTTTATGTACAGCATATATACAGAGGCGTTACACATACGGCACTGGGGTGACAGCTTAGAGACCCGAAGAGCCGAGCTCTCCTCTCTAACACATAGGTCTTCTCTCAAATAGGTCTGCTCTCAAATGGGTCCGCTAACACATAGCTCAACTGTCTATCACATAGCTCTCTTCTCTGACACACAGCTGAACTCTCTATCACATAGCTCTCTTCTCTGACACACATGTCTGCTCTCACATAGGACTGCTAACACATAGCTCAACTCCCTGACACACAGCTCAACTGCGACACACATCTCTGCTGCTCGCGATGCGCCGCAGGGCTTCTTTTATATGCACCGGGTGGATTCTTTGAATAACTAAATGTCCAACTAGAAGCGCCGCTGGTCGTGAGGTCAGACTCCTCCAATGGGGTCGCCGCTGGGCCGCGTCATTCTTTCTCATTGAATCTGGAGAGGCTGCGCTGCAGGTGGCTGCACCCAAGGACGAGTGACGTCGCCAGGCATTGCGTCAGACCCGCCAGACAGGAAGGCGCCGGTTGCTTGCTCGATGGGCTCGCTGGCTGAGGTGACTCACTGCACGTGCACGACAGAAAGGCGCCGTCGCGTGTTGACGCCGTTGAGTTGTTCATCGCGTCAGGCGGGCTCGTGTGCTGGCCTTGACACAGATTTCCTTTTTTTCCGAGGCATGGACGTTCGCTGCGGACTCGCAGGCATAACAACGAGTCTTCTTCTTTTGGAACTGCCTTTTGACGCCGCTGTTGCCCATGATGCTCAAAGTCGCCTTTGTGCCACCGAGTTCCTGCATCTTCCGCCACAAGCCGCGACTTACGTGTAGCTCGTGTGTGATCCGCCTGTGCGCGATGGTGAATATGTCATTTCACCTATTACCGACGTTGTGCTAAAGCATTCCATTGCTGTCCCGCACAGCGTGGTGAGAGTACGCCACAACCATACCCATTTGTCTTTTTTGAACTTTGGTTTCTCCGCGCATGTGCTGCCTGCTGGTATTAAACCAGGCGTCATGTCGTCGTCGCAAGAGTGTGATATTTCTGAACTGTTGGCTCAGCAACCTACTCTGCACGTCAACTTGCTCACTGCGGCCAACCTGTCAAACATTGACAATGGCAAGATGATAGCGACAGAACTTTCGCCCTCCGAAGCACAAGACCTCCAGCCTCTGTTGACATCCTATGCGGACATATTCAATCTTGACAACCGCCCTTTAGGCCAGACATCAGTTGTGACCCATCACATCGACACCGGCGATGCCAACTCAATTCATCGCCGCTGCCGAACGCTCTGTCATCCAGAAAGAGGTCGAGAAAATGCTTGCCAAAGGCGTCGTCCAACACTCATCTGGGTCATGGGCATCCGCGGTCTTGCTTGTCAGAAGAAGGAGAACACATGGCGGTTTGCGTTGACTATAGACGCCTCAACGAGGTCACTAAAAAGGATGTTTACCCCTTACCAAGAATAGATGACACCCTTGACTGCCTTCATGGCGCAAAGTTTTTCTCGTCCATTGACCTTCGATCTGGTTATTGGCAGATCGCTGTTGACCCACTGGACCGAGAAAAAACAACATTTGTAACCCCCGATGGGTTATACCAATTTAAAGTAATGCCGTTTGGGCTTTGTAATGCGCCGGCCACCTTTGAGCGCATGATAGATTCCCTTCTGCGCAGCTTCAAATGGTCCACTTGCTTATGCTACTCAGTTGATATAATTGTTTTTTTCACCGACGTTCGCAAGCCATCTTGAGCGACTGTCCTGTATTCTCCAAGTATTCAGCAACGCTGGTCTCCAGCTGAACTCCTCCAAATGCCGTTTCGGCCGTCGCGAAATAACTGTACTTGGTCACCTTGTTAACGCATCTGGGGTACAGCCCCATCCGGACAAAATTCGCGCAGTGACCCTATATCCCGTACCCTCTTCTCTAAGGATGTCCGGAGCTTCCTTGGTTTGTGCTCCTATTTTCGCCGCTTCATGCGGAATTTCGCCGATATTGCGCGGCCTCTCATCAAGCTTCTTAAAAAAGACGTCGCATTTACTTGGAATTCGCCTCAAAGTGCTGCATTTTTGGCGCTCATTACAGCCCTCACAACTATGCCAATATTAGCCCACTTCGACCAGACTGCCCCGACAGAAGTTCGTACGGACGCGAGTGGCCACAGAATTAGTGCTGTTTTAGCTCAGCGTCAGCATGGACGTACACTCTAAGCCGAAAAAGACTAAAGTGGGGTATGCCATTGGTCCTTTAGGGGTCTAAATGCGCTGCCACAGATTTTGAACCAATTTTGGACTAACTGCGGGAGTAACTGCAGGGGCTCAACTGTTACCCCAAGCACTTACTCCACTTGGTTTAAATGTTGGCCCCAGTAGAATGCTCCAGTGGGACTAACAGTTGAACCATCTGGACCAACGGCAAAAAAATGGCGACACTGCGTTTGTGCAGTATATTTTATGTTTATTCCAATTTATTCAGCACTGAAGATCATAGTATGTTATTCATGCAACACACACACACACACATATATATATACGCACTATTATTTCAAAGTAAAACACCGTAAACACTGACTGCCCGCGCTGTACTGTATACAGAGAACAGACTCTCGGGTATATATAGCACAGTATTTTGACCTCCCACCTAGTGCCAGTGGGCGACTTTTACTCGGCTTAAGAAAACAATAAATATTGACACCGTAACGCGAAAATTTACATGGGCTTATTCGTAGCACCGATGCGCATCGATCTTTTAATATGGATCCATCTAATCTTCAACATGCCTCCAGCCCGAGAATACGAATTATCAGCTGGTATTCGATCATGTCGGCCGAACCAGTGTTCGCAGTGCTGGCGCACGAGTCCGCAAACACAAACATAGCAGCGGCGCTTGTGCGGGAAAGCCGGCGAAGCAGCCGCAGGCGCCCCCCCCCCCCCCCCGATGCCATACCGTGTCGGCTTGCCGACGGCGTCGCTAGGCTTACGACGAGTACGGCTAAACGACCGCCGGCGATCGCAACATGCGGCTCGCGTGGAATTTTCGTCGTCGTTATTTTATAGTCACAAATGAACAACAGGTAAGCGCCCCATGTTCGCGGTGTCTTGCCTAGTGATGTAGATATCTGTATACTTACAGCGACGAGACCGTTTGCAGGCACGGTTCTTTCATCGTGCTGGTAAGGCACAACCTGTGTACCGCTGGCCGCACGATTAGTCGTATCTGCGATCGCCTACACGTTGGATTTTTGATAACGATTGTCGCATGAATAAAAAGACATAAGTTTGTCCGAGCTACTATTTTTGTGCATTTGTACGCGACGTTTCCTTCTCTTGTGCCGGCAATGCACTCACACCGGCAGCCCGCTTGATGCCGATGACGTACGAAGCCTACTTTTCCTATACATCGCTTTGAACTTGTGGTCACTGTGTGGGTACACGACCGCTGATGAACAGCTTACCTTTATTAGCATTGTCAGTGTTCACCGTAGTTCGAACTTATTCAGCACATTGAAGCGAGTTATCCGCATTGCCCGTGTTCGGCGATTTTCACTTGGTTTCGGCCCGCCCGTGCCGGCATGGTGGAAACGCGAGGGCGCTTGCTGTGTGCACTGACTGCGTGTTGTACTACTTGCCTCTAATGACATCTTCTGTTTGTTTCGTATTGCTTCGCTTTCACAGTGGCGTATAGCCGATATAACCTGTTTTCATGATCGCCGACCACGCCGAGCATTGCAGTGCAGCATCTACAGGAGGCAATCGCGGCGCAGTTGCCCTCCCCGTTGGTCCGTTCATTGCCGGGCGTTTGCGCAAGACACGCATTGTCACACATTTAGTGCCTGTTGGACGAACCGTTCGTCCATTGGTTTAACGACTGCAGTTAGTCCAACTTTGCCGAATTTCGGCTTAGAGTGTAACTGTGTCATCGACTACGCCAGCCGCCTTTTATCCCTTGCCGAGAGGAACTATTCCATCACGGAAAAAGAGTGTCTTGCTCTTGTTTGGGCTGTCGCTAAATTTCGCCTGTACCTGTTCGGCCACAGTTTTACTGTCGTAACTGACCATCATGCACTCTGCTGGCTTTCTTCGCTCAAGGATCCCACAGGACGTCTCGGTCGTTGGTCTCTCCGCCTCCAAGAATACACCTTCTCGGTCCTGTATAAATCTGGTCACCTCCATCAAGACGCCGACCGCCTGTCACGGTATCCAGTGGACCCACCAGACGCCACAGAGAGAGCTACTGAGGCTTCCATCTTATCAATATCAGACTTTCTTGATATCGCTTGTGAGCAACGCCGTCCCGGATTTACTTCCCATCATAGAAAGCTTGAGTTCCGCTACTCCATCCACTTCTCTGAACTTCTATTTCCTTCATAAAGGTGTTTTCTACCGCCACAACATGCGTTCTAATGGTCCTGACCGCCTTCTCGTTGTGCCTTACCATTTGCGTGTAGATGTTCTCCTACAGCTTCACGATGAACCTGCTGCTGGTCACCTGGGAGTCGCCCGCACTTATGATCACCCGCACCTATATCGCTCTGTGCAAAAGTATGTCGCCAGCTGTGACCCTTGTCAACGTCGAAAACGACCAACATCACTTCCAGCTGGCATTCTTCACTCTATTGAGATCCCTGCTGAACCATTCTACCACGTAGGGCTCGACCTTCTCGGGCCGTTTCCCACTTCTGCATCTGGGAACAAATGGATTGCCGTGGCGACCGACTACGCGACACGTTACGTGATTACCCGCGCTCTTCCAACCAGCTGTGCTACCGATGTCACCGACTTTCTACTGCATGACATCATATTGCATCACGGCGCTCCTCGACAGCTCGTTACTGACCAAGGCCGATACTTTTTATCTCGCGTCGTCCAGAATATTGTACGTTGCTGTTTCACGAACCACAAGTTCACAACGGCATACCATCCACAAATTAATGGACTTGCAGAGCGTCTGAATCGCACTATCACCGACATGTTGTCAATGTAAGTTTCTCCAGACCACCGTGACAGGGACGCAACGTTACCCTACGTCACCTTCGCTTACAACTCCTCCAGACATGACACCGCAGGCTATCCCCGTTCTACCTTCTTTATGGACGTGAATCCTCTCTGCCTCTTGATACACTCCTTCCCGCTGGTTCAAGCTCCCCTGCCACATATGTCCGCGATGCCATAGAGCGAGCCGACGCAGCATGACAGATTGCCCAAGACGACTCATATTTTCTCAAGCCTCTCAGAATGATCGATACGATCGTCACCACCGCGAAGTTTTATATACACCAGGTTCTCTCGTACTCTTGTGGACCCCATGTCTTCACATAGGCCTCTCAGAAAAACTTTTAATTCGCTATGATGGACCATACAAAGTCCTACGCAAGATTACCAACCTCACTTGTGAGATACAGCGAGTCCTGGATGAAGCGCACTCAATGCCATCACCATCTACTGTTGTGCACGTCGTAAGACTGAAGCCTTATGTGTCACCCAACACTCCCCTTTCGTGACAAGCGGTCGGCGCTTTAATGCCGCGGGGTAGTGCCACAAGGCAGTAGTGGGATTGGGGCATAAAGCGGTAGAGAGTCTCTGCCTGAAAGAAAAAGACTACGAAGTGGATAGAGACTGGTCCCAGCCCGCCAGTGTGCCAGGCATTGTCGTCGCATGTAAACGTCGTAAATAGCTGCAAATATATGTTTCCTTGTAAGAATATCTACATATTTTGAAAAATGGGCATGAAAGTTTGTTTTAAATACGTTTAAGATGCGCTGCAAATAAAATAAAAATGGGTTTAGAGCATCGGCAGAGGGTGCTGCTACAGGTAGTTACTTTCATTCCTTTGACATAACAAGGTGTCTGGCTCTCATCCCCGTATTTTCATTACATAGTGATTCATAAAAAAAGCTTGAGATTTTTACGTGTGGAGCGACCCGATAACACCATCATGATTACCTTGTCGTGGGCATACACATACGCACACACACACGTAGTTCACTGAACTTAATCGAGGCCTTCAATAGACCATCTTACAATAGACTAATGGGAAAATGCAGACACGGGTAGCTGTTAGGTTCTGTTGGCACAACGAGCAAGTTTTGTTATTTTTGGAATGTCAGAGGTGTCTCCTGAATACTCCTTGAAGAACGACACCACTAGAGAACAACTGCACTTAAACCAGAACACATAACACCTAAAATGACAGAAGATAACAGTGTAGAAATAATCACCCCTACATCTGAAGATAAGTCATGAAGAAAGGCATAAGCTACATGTCTAGTGTCAGACAGTTCTGCACTACTCTGTTCCTAACGTACTGTTTTGTGCGGGAAGAAGGGATGACACAGGAGCTGATCCCACCAAGATCAATAATGAAGAAGATGCCTTAAAGCGAAGCACAGCAGCCAATAAAGGGTACCGTAGCCATTAGTGTCTAGCGGCTCGAGGATTTGTCATATCAGGCAACCTCACAGGGATCGGGCTATAGATGCCAGCACCGCACCCGCGCAAGTGGGGTTAGGCGTTAGGCAGCGTATATACAAATACTCAGCAGCCGTGCTTCGTTCAGTGGCTCAGGTCAGGGGCTGACACTACACTGCACTTACCACGTGCACACACATGTTCTCGCATCAGTAAAAATATAAAATTCTTAATCAGCAGAAAGCTTCCATCGATGTGCATGACAGTGCTACAACAAAAGCCTGATTAATGGACAAGCATGTTTTTTTTTTCAGACGAAAATTACCACTGCCTTAAGTCAGTCACTAACAATGCCACATAAACGCTGAAGACAGTGTAACAAAGATGAAATCTTCAGTTAAGTTACACGACACTATATATAAGGCATGTCGTCTGAATTATTTCTAATGTCTGGCTTCTTTAAAAAGTTCTTAAATCTAAGCAGACAATTGGACGCGGTAACACTGTTTTTAGTACAGTTTAAGTACTGATGTGTCACTGTTTATGTGGTAGTAATATTCCCATGTAGCGGTACCACGGCCAAATAAACACAACTAAGGCTTCTAGCGCGATCAATAAACTACAGGCTGTAGAAACAGGTTGCTGGAGAACTATGGGCCTGCTGATGGCCGTCCAAATGTGTGCTCCCGACACGGGAAGTGGGGTGCTATGCAGCCCCACGAGGCAAGGAGTTCGACAAAAACTACTGCAATGGTTCTCGGCTTCCTGGCCACACCGCCCTACTTGAGGAGAGTGGTGTCCGGGTAGATGACAACCAGCCTGGATAATTGAGCGTGGCGAGCAGCAGTCCGTTTTTTGTTCTATTCCAAAAACGTGAGGCGTATGCCCCAGCCCTTCTCACATCAAGAAAGGGACACGTTAGTAAAATGTGGTGGCAATGCCTAGTCAAAAACGTCGGCCTGCAGGCGGGCGGGGGCTCAGTGGAGACATTGTCGTCTGGTTTCGTGATATGTCCATCACGTAGCAAAATGCTTGTCCTGTAATTATTCTAAATAAAAAATTTAGTAGGGAGGTTTAGCTTCTACGTATACTTATTGATGTTACCATGTTACCGGCACCCGAGTTTTAGCAGCATTTGGCTACACATACGTGAAACTCTTACTTCGTACGCAAAAGTTTACGTTCACCGATGATGATGATCATGGATGCACACATACACATTTTTTAAAAATAAAACTCAATCAGCGCTGCGAAGCAAA
Source organism: Rhipicephalus microplus (assembly GCF_043290135.1). NCBI lineage: Eukaryota > Metazoa > Arthropoda > Arachnida > Ixodida > Ixodidae > Rhipicephalus > Rhipicephalus microplus. Next base: position 391,975,519 of record NC_134710.1, on the reverse strand, counting down.
TATAGTAACTTTTAACAAGTAAAACCATCAAGTGGTTTGGTGCTATACCTACCAGCAGCCCCCAAATGTATGGCCTAGAGCCTGTTTTTTTCTACCGAGTCTCTATGAATCGCTGCATTTATACACTATTTAATAGTCCTCATGTTTGGGAGGATGTCCAAAGCATTTTGTGGTATGCTTGAAACAGAAATCGGCACCCACTCTGAAATTATTCAGGGGAATAGAGGGTACAACGACAATAAACAGCACTTTGGAAAGTTGCACTCGCTGATCTCATTACAACGCATTAGCATACGAAAGACCAAATGCTCTCGTACGTCGTTATAGGCATAGGTAAAAACAGTTACACTCGCACTGACATGACTGGACAAACCACACTTTGAAAATGTGCAAGACGTAGGCACACATAGAAGCATGACGTGGATAGCAGGCGATGCACGGAGCAATCCACCAGGCGACGACTTTGCTCGTTCTCGCGGCCGATAGGTTTCTGTTGGACTCCAGCAGAATTTGAGCTCTGGCACGGAGCCTGACTGCTTGCACTTGTCCAAGGGCACATGAACGTTTTCTCAGCAGCAGCACGCCAGCAACCCACAGCTAAGAACAACAGGTGCTCAGGTCTCTGGTAGACTAAGATAGACGCCTTGGCTCATGTCAGAAAACCCAACGCCTGATATGCATGGTCTGTCTATCTTGCTGCTTCCCTACCTCAAGTTCTTCTTTCTTCAGTTTAATTTGCTTCCCTCACTTCTCATGCTTCGGAACTTTAGCCGTGGTTTTCTCCATGTGCATTGCATTTAATAATTCTTTTTGCTTCTACACGCCAGTGCCAGTTTTTTCTTCACTGTCCTCCACTGTCGTATCACACCCCGCCAAGGTGGTCTAGTGGCTAAGGTATTCGGCTGCTGAGCTGCAAATCGTGGATCGAAACCCGGCTACGGCGGCTGCATTTCCGATGGAGGCGGAAATGTTGTAGGCCCGTGTGCTAAGATTTGGTTGCACGTTAAAGAACCCCAGGTGGTCGAAATTTCCGGAGCCCTTTACTATGTCGTCTCATAATCATATGGTGGTTTTGGGACGGGAAACCTCACATATTAATTTATCACTCATATCACGGCACACACTTGAATACAATACCATAACATCATCAACACTAGACTTTCTGCAAAAATCAAATGTTGTTGTGTATAAAGAAAAAATATTAATGCAGTAAATTGAAAAGAAATAAAAAGAAAGCATAAGATAGCATCAATTGAATGGAATTAAATAGTCACTGAGTGAGGGTGGCTCAAGGCCGAATTTTTCGGTCGCGGGTTCGATTCCTGGCTGCGGCGGCTGCATTTCCGATGGAGGCGGAAATGTTAGAGGCCCGTGTACTCAGATTTGGGTGCACGTTAAAGAACCACAGGTGGTCAAAATTTCCGGAGCCCTACACTACGGCGTCTCTCATAATCAAATGGTGGTTTTGGGACGTTAAACCCCACATAACAATCAATATCAATCTAGGCCGAATTTCATAGACACGTGGCTGTCGTACAGGCAGGTGCGGCAGTTGGTGAGAAGTGTAGTAACCTTATACATTCTTCCCACTCTCTGGCGCGTCTTTTCAAGTTCTTGTGAAAGTCTACAGATGCGCAATCTGCAGCCACTGTGCCAAAGCCACACTCAACAGCCTGCCGTACAGTGCTCATGCACTTGTTGAAGTGAGCCTGGTAGGGCTGCAAGCGGGCGCCTCCATAAGGCTTCAGGAGCAGAAGCTTTAATGGGTAGGCCGGGTTTCCAAAAATCACTGTGTGCATGAACACTTTGGAATGTCACTGACCATGTGGCATCACATTTAATTGCATGAACGCAACAAGTTTAAGCTGACGGTGAAGCAGTGGTCACACACAAAATAAATCCAGGAGTTGTATTCAGCCATATGGTCAAACATTAAGATGGCTTTAGATGAGGCGACGTATTCATCGATATTGTTGAAAAAAATTTCTTAGAACTTACTCAAGGGAGTGGTATATTATTATTAATTTATTCTCAAGGCATGGGGAGTGGTGGCAATCGCAGCTACCACCCTACTGCGGTTGCTTCTTTCAGCGACTGTCTTCAGCGGTTGCTTCAGCGGTTGCTTCCTTCAGCGACTGCCACAGAGGCTTCCTCATGCACTAACAGTGATCTTAGCCATATCTATTCACAGGATAGCTGCCTGCAGTCTGCAAGTCAAAAATATGATCTCAGTTGGCTGACATTATACTGCCCTGGACAAATAATAATAACACTACACCAAAAGCTCACTGTTCAGCTGGGATCTTAGCACGTGAGTTATGACCAAGGTATGTTTGTGATATGACAATTTGCCATTTGCCAGCTACAAGCAGAGTTTCTGCAAAGGCAAAATGTTACTCGTAGCACTTACCAGCATCATGACGCCGTCCCCTGAATGGGCTATCTAGCTGGCAAATAGTGCCATTGGCGCACATAACAGCCTGATACTTCTGGCAATGGAAGTGCTTGTGCCCAGAGTGGTGCTCCTGCTGGAGCTCAGACGGCTGACAAATTCGTCGTGCCATGTCATCTATGAAGCCCCAGCAGTTCTTCAGTGGAGCACCTTTCTGGTGCACGGCCTAAAAGGAATGACAAAAGAACAGATAAAGCAGCTGCCAATAGCATTTATCCACAAGTACAGTTTTCAGATATGATCTTAGTAAAAAACATTGTCCTTGCTCTTTTCTCTGTCATGGCCAGCCGAGACACACGAACAAACAACAAGCGTGACCAAACTAAACATTCTCACTTGCCTTCTAGCTGTTCTTGCAGTGGTTTTACGCTACTGTCTCCACCACCCGCAGTGGAGGGCACTTTGCTTTGTACTCGTACCATAACAGGACGCGGAGTTACTCACTGTGTCTTTCAAAACTCTAAGGGGCATCAAAAGTTGAATCATTTCATGCCAGGCAGTGAATAAGCTAACTCAAAATTACAAATGACGTTCTTTGCAGTCTAAGAGTGCACGTCACAGTGGCAGTTACAGTGAGGTGTGATTAATACACAAACATGAACATTTCCCTTTTTGGACCAGGCTGTATTCCAAAAAAGTGAACAGTGCCAAATGTAACAATGATGTCTTCTTATTTTAGCAGTAACCATATGTGAGAAAGCAGTAGCAATTATTGTTTATGATGCTTGCTGCTTTTGTGATTCACACCTATGAGTTTACTAGAAGTATTCATATTCATAGCTTACTCAATGATAACAGCAGACACAGCATAAGGCTACAGCCAGCTTGGTGCTCAAGAACAAGCTTTACCCAGTGCATCAGTGTTGAATCCATTACTGACAAATATTTTCATTTAAAATTTCACAATGGTGCACTGCAATATGCATTATAATAGAAGGGTGAATTATGCTTGCCTCTCCTAACCTACAGTTAGACTTGGGCTCCTTGAACTAAAAGGACACTAAATGCAAATGATCTTTCATGTCACATTAGAAGGTCAACGATTAGGAGTACTTACAAACAATTTGCACAGCACCAATTTACAAACAAATATAAAGATAACTGTGGAATGAGAAGCCAGCCAGAGTATTGGAGCTTGCTTAGACTCGCTCGAAAAATATATTTTGCTCTGGGCACTTGCTTCGATTCAGACTCGCCAAAAACTTTCCCCTCGGACTCGAAGTGACTAAGTTTTTTCTCCACTGCATTCACTTGAAATCAAACTCGCCAACTTATTGCTGAGACCAACCATCACAGATGCACAGCTTGACCAGAGTCTCGATGAGCCTCAGTGTGTTGCCACATGAGTCTACTAGCATAATATTACCTTCCTCAGTCATGGTGTCACAGCTGTTTGATGCCAATATCTCACACAATGGGTGCTCTACTTTCAATCTTGTTCTTGAAACGTGTTTTATCAGTGCCTCTAATTCAGTAATATTGGTATGACGTACATGGCTCACACGAAATACCATTATGAATGGATCCGAGCAACTTTATCAAGGATTTTCGGTGAAAGAATTCGCACGAGAGGTCATTGCACTGCATTCTTGTGGTCTCAGTTACCTGTTTTTTTGTTGTTTTTCATGCGTAATTGTCTTCTTGCACAGTAGAAACAGGGTTGCAAAAGAATAAACAGGCTGCAAAAACAACACAAGCTGACACATTTGCATGTAACGGGATCGCTGGAGTGTGCCCATGTTTGTCTGAGCTCAAAATTGTAGCACAGATGTATTCTCTCAGTGCATGCGAATATGTCTTTGAACTCGCTTCGACGCGAACTGAACATTTTAAACTTTGAAGAACGAACAGACTCATTTCAATACATTTAACCAGCCAGAACCAAGGATTTTACTACAGCGTCCTACTGCTATGCCGTAAAATCACCAACCTTAGTAGACTCGCAATGCAATGAAATTTAAATCAGTAATTTATTTAAACATGGCGTAGTTTGCCGTTTCAACTTTCAGACCTGCTACTATGGATATTCTGCCAGTTTTTGGACATGTTGCGACTTTGCTTCATAAAAAAAAGTGATATTCCCACAAAATCGATCGACTTTCATGCTTACCTGTGAAAACAGTTGCAGGTTCCAGAGGTTCATTCAGCTATGAACTGTGAGATCTGCAAGCAGGTGTCCAAAGTAATATTCGATGTGAGACATTACTTTGGACACCACACTTGAGATCACGGAGCTGTGGCGGTTGAATATCGTCTCCAAGTCACAAAGTCGATTGGGAGGCGCCGCAGTGTCATACACAAAGCCTTCAGATCTGACACTCAGACGAGCTGCGCACTCATCACTTCGCCGGGAATGAACATGCTAACGATCAGGTCGTCCAAATCACCTTTGTGGAACCTGAACTTTCGATAGAAGGTGGTTCCATCGATGGTGTCCATATCCAACACGCTGTTCTCGTGAAGGTTCCTTCTCGGCTACGGCTGTACCAGATCCATAATCAGTAAATCGTCGATGTACTCCCACGGAAGATTTTGAGCCAGGAATGAATCTTGGAGCACACTCGTTGCCATATCAACGACCAGTTTTTTGCGAATTCGGCCAGCCGCTGACCGTTCAACCAGAGAGGCTTAAAGAACCATGCGGTGGCTACTTATAGCCTTCTGTACGCAGCCAACTTTAATGGGTTAGGTGATTATATAGCACTGAAGCACTTGATAGTTTTACATGTTAAAAGTTATTATATTTGCTCCGCAGCGCTGATTGAGTTTAATTTAAAAGAAAACATATATGTGTGCATCCATGATCATCATCATCAGTGAACGTAAACTTTTATGTACGAACGTAAAGGTTCACGTATGTGTAGCAAAACACTGCTTAAACTCGGACGCCAGTAACACGGTAACGTATAGAAGTATACGTACAAGCTAAAACTCTCTACTAAATTTCTTTTGGTTGAAAGAAGTTTGATGTTTATTTAGAATAATTACAGGACAAGCATTTTGCTACGTGATGGACATATCATGAAACCAGACGACGATGTCTCCACTGAGCCCACGCTCGCCTGCAGGTCGACGTTTTTGACTAGGCATTGCCACCACATTTGACCATTGTGTCCCTTTCTTGATGTGAGAAGGGCTGGGGCATATGCCTCACGTCGTGGAATGGAGCGAAAAAAAGGACTGCTGCTCGCCACGCTCAATTATCGAGGCTGGTTGTCATCTACCCGGACACCACTCTCCTAAAACAGGGCAGTGTGGCAGGGAAGCCGAGAACCATTGCAGTAGTTTTCTTCGAACTCCTTGCCTCGTGGGGCTGCATAGCACCCCGCTTCCCGTGTCGAGAGCACACATTTGGACGACCTGCAGCAGGCCCATAGTTCTCCGGCAACCTGTTTCTTGCATTAGGAGGAAGAGGAAAGGGGTCACCGCTTTCTCAATGACTCGGCGCCAGACCGACCCAACAACGTGTTTCGTGGACAAGTACACATGTGCGATTCTGTAGCTACTCCACCTAAAAAAAAGCTGGAAAATTCCTTCTGACACTAGCAGTGTAAATTCCTGTTTTGTAACCCCTGCCCCCCCGCATACCCCTCTTTTTTTGTTTATTCGGAAGGACTCTTCGCAGAAAGAACGTGCATTTTTAGGGGATCACGCATACCTACAATCGCGAAGGGAATTGGGCGGCACTTGGACAGCCTTCGTTGAAAAGCTGCAGCGTTTGAGTCACTCGTTGTAAGGCCGCAAGGTTTAGTTGAAACGAAAAGGAAGTTAAAAAAAACAGATGGAACTTCAGGTACGCGTGAAAGTGGGTACAGTAGGCGAGTGTTAGTAGGTGATTTCTAATAGCGTGAAAAAAAACAATGCTTTCACAATTTTGTGAGATTATCAAATCCGGAAATCAAGGAGCAGGTACAACTGGCCATGTAAAGAATTAACCAAATTACTCGCAAACGTGACGAAAGAAGCGTACATTTAAGGGTTCATTATTTTGTTAGATGTCATACGAATCATATACTGTTTTGTTGTTGTATGAAGAAGAAGAAAAGGACAGGGATTTTAGCCATGCCTTGTTTCGTGGTAGAGTGTGCATAGGCCAGGTGGGACGTTCAAATAACCTGAATTGTCCGTCACATCATCGATAGGAGACTCAACTGCAGAAAGTGCGGTTGCTCGCCAGTTTTCAGCGATACCGAGCAATGAAATAAATGCGAGAAGGCTTCAGCTGATGAGAGCATATATTAAATGTCATGATATGAGATAGGGAACTGACTGAAGTATATAAAATTTAAGGAAGGAACATAGTCCTGATTGTGTACCTCCCGTAGCGTTATCACTAAAAGACGCTGATCATCTTTTTAGAAAAATGTAATTTAGAATGTGCCCTGTGTAAAATCTTTATGATTTTACGGCGCATGGCCTTGTGTTGGTTATTTATTATGTGATTGTCTCATGCGCAGTGTTTTTATTTGTAATATCTGCTTCACATGTAGCACATGTTCGCCTTAGTTTTCTTTTCGATTCGTGTTGCTTAATTAAAAATACTGACGTCCAAGCTTGCGTTTTGAATCTTGTGTGCGTGCGTCTTTCAAAGCTGGCTTTGTCATTCTTTTAAATAATATGCAAGCAGGTTACCGCCACGAATCTTGTGAGACATATGCAAAGACAGTACCCAAAAAAAACAGCAAATCGACAGAGTGAATGATGATTCGTGGGGCGAAGCGTCTGTCAGTCCGCTCGTGCTTTCGTACGCCCATTCGTTCCTGCTTCCGTCCGTCCATGCGTCTATCCATGGGACCGTCGGTGCATCTGTCCGTCTGTGCATCCCTCCATGCATCAGTACGTCCGTTGTTGTGTCTGTCCGCCCGTGCGTCTGTTCGTGGGGCCATCCCTTTGTCTGTTCATCCGTGTGTCCACCCCTTTGTCTGTGCGTCCGTCTATCTATCTACTGAACACTCCGAAGTACAGTCATCCCACATATTTTCATCTATGTATTCATCATATAGAGGAGGAGGAGGAGGATACAACTTTATCTGAAAAAAATCAAAGTAAATGTGGTTGGGCCCCTAGACGTCCGGGAGCCCCTTGGTCGAAATCCCTGGACAGGCCCGGTGCACCAGCCACAACTGGTCGTCCGTGCCAGTGACCCAAAGAGCGGCCTCCCACGAGGAAAGGAAAGGGATAGCATCTACCGCCATGGGCTTTGGGCAGTTCCACAAGCAGTGGGAAACATCAGCCCGGGGTGCCCGGCAGGTGGTGCAATGTGGTTGGTGAAGAGTGGGGTTAAATAAATGTGCCAATTAGGGAGAAATCAATGCTTTTGTGTGCAGCTGGTGTTATACTGAGCTCTGATTAGGGGTGAGGGAGAAGTGTGGGGCAGGGAAATCATGTCTGCCGTTCCGGTAATACCTCGTAATCTTATGATAGGTGTGGAATCCCTCTTGTGGTTTTCTCACGGGTTCGGGTGGGCGATCCCCTAGTGTCTGGATGGAAAGACCTCGGACATGCGCAATAACGCTCATTCCTGGGGATGCATGATGGCCAGGCACTAATGTGATAGTCACTGGATGGAGAAGTGATGGAATTTATCTCAGTATGGATGAGACTGTCTTTGGTGTTATGCCTTGTAGGAAGTATCGATGAGCGCTCTGGGAATGAGTGCAAATTTCTGTAATGGTAGAATCTGCGGCCGCATGCACCACTGCTAGGGCTAGTGCAACCCTTAAGCCACGTCGGGGCATGCCGTTTTAATGGACGCGGAAATGCTAATGCGCCCGTCTTTTGTCATGGCAGCAGCCATGGCCGTTCCTTCAAGTGGGCCTACCGCAGCGTCGACATAGAGGACGTCTTCACGATTTTTGTACCAGCGTATGTATAATCGGCGCGTGCCTTGCGTCCGCCTGGATTGCGTTGTGGATTCATGTTGCCCGGCAATGGTTTGAGTTGCATGTGTGCCACGACCCTTATTGGAATAGGCGACCATGCTTCTTCGTGTCGCATCGTGTCGCTTGATTCAAGCCCCAGGGTTCGGAGCAGGTTCTGCCCTGTAGGTGTCCGAGAAAGGCGCAGGAGCTGATTGCTTCTCTGTGCTTCTATTATTTCTTGCACTGTATTATGCAGACCTGTCTCTAGGAGGAGAGTAGGTTTGGTGCGCATCGGCAATCTCATTGCGGTTTTAACCGCCCGCCTGATTAGACTGTTAGCCCGTTCCATTTGCTTTTGAGTGAGATGGTGATGATAACGGAAGATGATAAGTGAGGCGACTTACCACCAAAGCTTCAACAATTTGCATGGTGTCCTTTTCAGATAGACCATGATTGCGTGACGCAATCTGGTGGATCACTGCTGAAATTTGCTTTATCTGCTTATCAAGAATGTTCAAGCTGTAGTTTGCGTCTAAGTTTGATTGTATGTGTACACCCACTACCATGATTTTATGTACTCTTGGCACAGGTTGACCATGCACGTGCAGGTCAATGCTTGGGTCGTGCATGCAGGGATTAATTGTAAAAAACTCCGACTTTTCTGGCGAACAGTGGAGGCTCATTCTACTAATATACCGCTCGATGACGTTGATGGCAGTTTGCAGAACGTCTTGTGCCTCCCCAATAGAGCCATGGCACACCCACAGAGTCATATCATCGGTGTAAAATGCATGCTGTAATTTAGGAATATCAGCAAGCTCTTTGGCCAATGAGGCCAAGGCTACATTGAATAAGAGTGGCGATAGGACAGCTCCCTAGGGTGTACCCCTGTTTGGGAGAGAAAAAGTGGCGGATGTAAGTGTACCTAATCTAACCTCGGCGGTGCGGTTTTCTAAAAAAGCTTTGACATATTGCCAGGTCCTACGACCACAGCCAGTTGTAGCCAATGTCCTGAGAATGTGTTCGTGACCTACATTGTCGAAAGCTTTTTGTATGTCTAATGCGAGAATGGCTCTGGTTTGAAATAGAGTCTCTTTAACCTGGAGGAGGACATCCTGCGCCGATAGGTTGGGGCGAAAGCCAAACTGGGTGTTGGGAAAGAAATTGCTAGCTTCTAAATGTGGCTGTAGTCGACGGAGAACAACTTGCTCAAAAAGTTTACCTACACAGCTCGTGAGCGAGATGGGTCGTAAATTTTTGAGAAGTAGTGATTTGCCTGATTTCGAAATCAGATTATCTTTGCATGTTTCCAAACACAGGGCAGTGTGCCCTTGCTCCAGTGTTTGCTAACGAGATCTGTGAGCTCCTGTAAAGACACGTCATCTAAGTTTCGGAGGATCTTATATGTTATACGATCCGGCCCTGGAGCAGTGTCCGGGGTAATGCAAGCAAGGGCCTGTTTTACCTCTACAAGCGTGATATCTGCATCCAAGTTTTCGTCTGGATCAGGGGGTGTTAAAGGGAGTGCGTTCAGATCTGCCGGTAGGGGCTGAGGAATGTAAAGGTTTTTTATGTGTGTCATAATTTCTGTGCCTTTTTGCTCTTCTAGGTAAATGAGCTGTTTGGTAGCGGTGTGAATGTGGTTTAGGATGTTCCATGTACGTTTTGTGCCAAGTGTTCCTTTCAGTGTCCCACAAAAGTTTTCCCAATTGGTTTCGCTAACTGTGTGGCATACTGTGCGGCTTCCTCTGTGACTGCAGCGATACGTAGGCGAAGTTTGTGGTTTAGCCTCTGACGCTTCCATCGTTTACAAAGGCTTCGTCGGGCCTCCCACAGATGGAGGAGGTGGGGGTCAACTTGAGGTGCATTTGGCGTGTTCTTAATCTTTTTACCAGACCTATTAACATCATCTTGCATTTTTTGAGTCCAGGACTCTATAGAATGCCGAGTGGTATCCTCCGCGGCGATATATATACGGAGTTTATCCCAGTCAACGAGGGTCTGAATTTTAGGTCGGAAAATTTTAGAATTTTGCGTTATGACAGTTCGAATCACATGGTGGTCGCTACCTAATGTATCCGGCAGAACCTCATGTGTTTTTACTATTACATGTGCACTAATCATTGTGAGGTCAGGCGTGGTATCCTTGGCGGGGCTAGTGCCTACTCCCGTTGGCACAGTATACTCCGTTTCATACATCATGTGCAACGCTGTCAAAGCTAGCGCTCTTGTTTGCGCTGTGTACTGCCGCGACCAAAAAGTAGTGCGTTGCTTGGGGTGTACGAGAATCAATAAATGGTTCTCGGGAAACTTCTAAGCATACATATTTGTCATCAGTTTAAAAAACAAACGCCTGTGTTGTCGGATAAACAATCCAAATATGCGAGTTGGTAATTTATGTTTGTCGTTTTCGTATCAGGTTTTCGCTCTCCACGCGACCCGCGCCGCCGTTTTTTTTACTTGTTGTGGCAGCTTAGAAAAAATAGCGTCCAGCTCTGCGTCCTCGACCACCTCTCCCGCGCGAATTTTTTCGAAGCTTCGCACATCAAAGCTGTCAAAGCATGCCAAGCAAGTAATTGCAAATGTGTGCGCCCGTACCAGGATGCGTTTCCCGGAGAAATCTGTGCGGGAAGAGCTGAGTGTTGTGAGCGAGGACACTGGAATATCTCCCCGTACCATATCGAAATTGAAAGCGGAGCGTCTGCGTGGGCCTTTGGTGTCACCGAAAAAACGAGCTCGCGAGGTGAAGATTTCGAGCTCGTGAACCGTCAAACATGACAGCTTGACAATCCATGCCATCCGTCTGAAAGTGCACAGCATGTACGCCAAGAGGGAGATCCCAACACTGGACAGTGTGATAAGGGCTGTCAACGAAGACGACGACTTGCCGAACTTCACGAAAACCACCTTGTGGAGGCTAATGAAGGACATCGGCTTCACCTTTGCTAAGAGAAAACGGAATCTTGCGCTAGTCGAGCGCAGTGACATCATTGCCTGGCGTCGCAGGTACTTGCGGGCGATCAAGAAATTCCGAGGACAGGGCAGGTGGGAACCGTTATTTTCATATTTCCTTACGCAGCACATGTAGATTGCCTTGATATAACACTTGCTGTTAGCATTGCAACATTTTAATGGTAATGGAGAGTATTACATCTGAATTACAACCTGGAAAAAAGAAAACGGTTAAGCAAGGTAATTGCTTGCAGGTCGCATTTCACGACTTTTGTTTTGTTGGGAGGGGGTATTTGCCTCAATCGGTGAGAGTTATTCGCTAAATCTCCGCCGTTTGGTGCGGTAAGCGCTCATTCCCATGAAAGATGCGAGTTACTGGCAGCATTGTTGGGAATTTTGGTGTCTATGTTTGTTTCCATTCGTGCAAAATGATAGCGACGGCCAATGAATTCTTACCGAATACCGCATGTGTGACATGTAAACTTGCCATGAATCAGAACTCCGGCCAAATGCCACCTACGTGCCGAATTAAAGCCCGACTAAAGAAAGCAATGACGCCGACCGTTTTTTCCCTCGATTGACGCTAAGCAGCTGTTTAGGAAAGAGCAGTCAGAATATGAGTGGGTAACAAAGAAAATAGAATATGCATATGAATGCTTTTTGTACTTTTTGCTCAAGTTGTCCTTTGCAGTACTTTCGACTATGGTCATGCCAAGACTCAAGCTGCTGCTGTGGGTATGTTTACTTGTGTGCGCTAACTCGTGCGCTCGTTCGTTTTGCTTTGTACAGGTGCATCATCTACTTGGATGAAACATGGGTCAACGCAGGACACACGAAGGAGTACGTTTGGCAGGACACGACTGTGAAGTCATCGCAAGATGCCTTCCTCAAAGGTCTGACGACAGGATTGACTGCACCCTCGGGCAAAGGGGCCCGTTTGATCCTCGTACATGCTGGCACCAGTGCAACTGGTTTCATCGAAGGAGCTGCTGACTACTTCCGAGCAAAAAAGGGGGGCAGCGCTGACTACCACTCTGAGATAAATGGCAGATACTTTGAGGAGTGGTTCACCAACAAGCTTTTGCCAATCATTCCGTCTAATAGCACTATTGTCATGGACAATGCGCCATACCACAGCGTAGCTCTTGAGAAAGCACCTACCAAGTCGACGCGCAAAGCTGATATTCAGCTTTGACTCACAAAGAAAGGTGTTCCGTGGTCAGAGGACATGGTGAGAGCTGAACTGCTGGAACTTTCCCAAATGATCAACACACCCAGTATTGTGTACCGCATCGACACTCTGGCGCCTACCCACGGCCTTAAAGTGCTTCGTGTACCACCATACCACTGCGAGTTCAACCCAATCGAGCTTGTTTGGAGCCAGGTAAAGGGGTACATCGCAGCACGGAATACGGGTTTCACTTTGGCTGAAGTAGAGAAGCTTCTGCCAGAAGCACTGGCATCTGTAAAACAGGAAAAGTGGCAAAACTGCTGCGCTCATGTAGAGCAAGTTGAAGCTGAAGCATGGGAACGGGACATGATTGTGGATAGTGAAATCGAACTACTTGTCTTCTGCATTTGTGATTCGTGCAACTCCTCCTCCGATGAGTCGAGTGCTCAGTTCAGTGATGACGAGTTGAGTGGCATTGAAGAACTTTGCTGACTTTCGAGGAATGTGCGGCCTGTCAGTGGTGGCTTTGTTCACGAGGGTCGACTGGTTGAGCTGGATTGTGGACACCTTTTTAGCGAACCTGCTCGTGCTGCTTCATGCTGAGCTCATTCCCCAAGAAGGCTGTGTTATTATGACAAAGCAAAGAGTGCTTCCTCATCGTGTGATTTTGTGTGTTGGGTTTAACGTCGCCAAGCTACCCGGGCTAGGAAGGACACTGCACTGTACTGCTCCCTAATAATTACCTTATTTATGTTTTGTTGTGAAGTGCAAACGTTCGGAATGGTCACATGACCTCTGTAAAAACTTGGTATTAAAAGGGAAAAAAAAGATGTCGGAACCCACCACGACATCGGCCAGAGGTGCTCTTCTGTAAATAAAGTTTGCGTTTTTTAAACCACAAAAGTCGTCATCCGTTTGGAATATTGGTCCATCGCACGCAATGAGTATTGCCCCTGGATGTATGTATGTATGGAACAAATCTCCAACTTTTTGAACCAGTACAATTTTTGGGCACTGAATTACCCTATACCATAAAGATTTTCTCAACCGAGAAAAACAGGCCATATACAGGCTTTTATAAAAAAACGCTTGACGCATAAATTAAAATTTAGAGTTTCTGCCGAATAAGAGCCTAGCTGAAACTCTATTTTGAACGATAAAAAAGGAACTCTTACTTGCGGGAAGGAGGATGAGTTGGATTTATTCTGAAGAAATAAATCGCGCATAACAATTCACAAAAGTGTCGCATATATTAAGACAGTAAACGGGCGAATACCAAGTCTAGGAAATATTTCAAGCGTTTGTGTGCCAAAATCACTATTCCGAGCTACACAAATTTGCTTTCTTCCCTTTTCTCTGAATAACATATCATTCGTTACTCGCACGAAGTGCGTCGGGATACCGCACAGTGCAGTGGAAGGTCGATTCCGCACTGTTTTGCTAAAACTGAACAGGTTTCTCTGCCGGCGGCTTGCTATAATCAATAACCTGCTGAGTGTTTAAAGAGCGGCACAGAAAAGTGGATCATCGGGGCAATGACGAAAACAAAAGTTGAAGGTGAGCACCTGTCGTTAACCCAGCCTCATTGGAGCTGCTGTGCTACCTAATCAATGAATTAACGTCATCTTACACGCAGTACTCGCTCACATCAACGAGGTAAACCGACAGTGCGGTATAATCGCGACAAAATTGCTATGCTGGTCAAACCTCGGTGCCAGCTCAGCAGGTTCCGACCCTCACAAGGGAACACGGTATGCTACAAATGAATAGATACGTGCAGTTCACTTCCGCGTGCAAGTAAGTTGAAGTTACTGAGAAAAAAAACAAGATTTCGAATTGAACTCGCAAAAATTATAAAAAAAATTGGCACCACGTGGATTCGAACCCAAGCACTTCAAATTTACGGTGATTTCTCCGGAGCGACGCGTCAGACCACTCGGCTACGAAACCTTTTTTTTTTATTATTGCCTTCTTGACTACAGGTCAAGCTAATATGACAATCACTATCACACGTGTTCATGCGTGACAACGCGTCAAACAAAGATATTACATCTTCATTACAGTCAGTAGTCTTATACACATCTCGCACTTTTATAACAGCTTCCACGAAACACTCATTAACGGATAGAACTCTCACATCAAAGTGTCTGTACGATAGCATACTACGTCAAACCGAATTAAGACCAAGTACAAATATAACATCCAAATTTTGCACAGAACTATCACAAGGCAAAAAACGAATTCCATATGAAGTAAGAGGTAAATCTTTTTTTAAAGTTCTCTGTAAATTGTCCCAAAAGAAAATAGCGTTCTTACAATCAATAAACACATGTTCAATGGTCTCAGGTTTGTTACACAGGAGACAGCTGCTTCCCCATGGTACATACATCCCTCTCTCTTCAAGCCACGTTTTTACTGGCAAGGTTCCTGTATGAAGTTTGAAAAAGAAGGTTTTCACATTGGGTGGTATACACATGTTTTTCATTCGCTTTAGTACGTCATGACCATAAAATTTTTCATACCTTGAACGGTACAGGGGCACAGGAAAAACATTCTGTATTAGGTCTTTCATAAGGCGCTTTCTTTTCACATTAGTTAGGTAATCTATCGAAAACCTCGCCCTTAAGAAACGATATGAGAAGACAACTTCACGCAAGAACAGTGACAAGGTGTGTCGTTCTCGCCTGTCTGAAGATACAAAGAAGTCAGGCATGTGGTGTAACAGCGTTGTTTAAAATAAAGAACATAAAAAAGAGTCTCTCTGGTCTCTAATGAGCAGGAAACGTGATATTACTTGGTTAAGAAACAGATGGCACAGAGACAGCCCTCCTTGCTCAACTCGCCGAAACAAGTTTGTTCTAGATGTTCTCTCCCACGTAGAGCTCCAGATGAACGTGGCGAATATCCTGTGGACTTTGTGAATGGTTTTACGCTTACAACTAAGTACTTGCAAAAGATACATAATTTTAGCAGCCAGAAACACGTTGCATACAGCTGACCGAGAGAAAATTGATAAGCCACGACCACCCCATCCTTCGGCAGTCACGCGCAGTTCTTCAGCCTTTTCAAGCCAAAATGCTTCACTGTCTTGATACCTGTCCAATGGTACCCCTAGGTAACGACTAGGCGTCGTGAGCCACTGAATATTTCCAAAAGAACTGGGCGTAAGGTCCCAATTACCATGCCATAAACCAATGCTTTTTTCTTTGTTCATTAAACTTCCACTCGTGTCACAAAACCTTTGAGTGATTTTTAATAACGAAGTGACACTCTCTCTATCAACTGCAAAAAAGGCAATATCGTCGGCATATGCCAAAACACGCACTTCCCATGACTGCAACCTGAAACCATTAATCCCTGCATGGTGAATCACTTTCTGACACAATGGTTCCAAAAATAGAGCGAAGAGCAAAGGACTTAAAGGACACCCCTGGCGCACGGAGGAAAGTACTTGTATGCACTGTGAGAGTTCTCTATTTACAATTAAATTTGTAGTTGAATTTTTATATGCCAATTTAATACCTTTACTTATGATTGCACAAAGACCAACGTACTCAGCTAGCATGAAGAGTATATTGTGTGGAACCATGTCGAAAGCCTTGGCTAGATCAATTTGCAACATAGCTACTTTTAGAAGCGCAGCGTCACAATACTCCAAAATGCTCCTGGCAACATGAGTATTCGTGAATATGCTCCTACGCTTGATGCCGCAAGTCTGATGTGACCCGACCAACTTGTATATAACTCCTTGCAACCTCCTAGCCAGAACTTTCATAAACACCTTATAATCTATGTTTGTTAGCGTGATTGGCCTGTATCCTGTCACTTTGCGTAAAACATGTTGCTCTTTCCCTTTAGGAATCAGCATGGTGTGTGCTCGATTAAACGATGGAGGCAAAGCTCCGCGATCTAAAGACTGAAAAAACCTCATGCAATGCGGCGGCCATATCCTCCTTGAACGCCTTGTAAAAGGCAGCATCAATGCCATCTGGACCAGGTGATTTGCCCATGCCGAGATCATCGATAGCCTTCTCAATTTCCCCTATACTAATAGAGATTTCCAATAAATTTGTGTCTTCAGCATTAAGTGTCGGCATTTCTATCAAGAACTCATCTACAAAACCCGGCTCCTTTGGTTCGCGATAAGCAAACAAGTCCTGATAATAGTTTTCAAAAGCTTTCATAATATCTTTATGTTCTTTTAATATTTTACCATTCCATTCTATCTCTAGTATGTCGTGAGCTCGAGCATATGCCTTTTCATCTGACAAGGCTCGCTTTTTCGGGGCTTCACCTACGAGGTATCTCTCAGCTCTTGCTCGTATAATTGCGTTTTTATATTTATCTTCTTCAAGACATTCAATTTTGTTTTTGACAACCTGCAGTTGATGTATGAATAAGCCCGGGTTTTCTGCTTCAATATTCACCAAATCATTTAGCTCTGCCCGTAGCTCACGTTCCTGTTTTCGAGATTGATACTGCATGTAGCAAGCACACTCCATTGCATTCATTTTTATCTTTTGCTTAAATAATTCCCATCTTTCCGTGGCACTCCTTTCTGCGTTTTTGAAAAAGTTCTCGATTTCCTTCTTTGTCTTATCTACAAACCCTTCGTGCATAATTATCTTAGTATTCAGTTTCCATGTTTCCCATACAACCTTCTTTTTACACTTTCTACCTATCTCAAACAAAACTAAGCAATGATCACTGAAGGAAACAGCATAAACGTCATAGTTCTGACATAAAGGTACTATCTCAGAACAAACATATGCTCGATCTAGTCGTGCGTGACTCGAACCTTGAAAATGTGTGAAGTGCTGGCGACTGCCACCAATTGCAAACAGAGCTACGTCATGTAAAAAATACTTATTAAGGATGTCTCTAAGCAAACCAACGCTTTCATCACCTAATTTAGCAGTATACGTGCAATCTTCTTGGGTCAAAACACAATTGAAGTCACCCAACAAAATCACACATTTCTGATATTCACAGTACGCTTGCATTTCCCGAAATAACAAACATCTGTCTCTCGAATTTGTAGGTGCGTATACACAGATAACTCTAAATTTAGTGTTCCCGTAACAAAAGTCACACAAAACAAAACGCCCATGTAGGCAACTTTTGACCTCTTCCACTACAATACCAAGAGAGTTCTTGACAAAAATAATACATCCGGCTGATGCTCCCACTGCATAGCTCACACACGCATTGTACCGCAATGAAAATTCTGCTACCAAGCTATCAGTCGCGTCCTCAGTACTAACTTTAGTCTCCTGGACCGCGAGCAAGTCAAGGTCTTTTTCTTGCATCAAGCGTTTCAACTGGTATTGTTTGCGACGCGTTCCTAGACCACGTACATTCAGGGTACCAATGCGTAAAAGCGCAGTCATGCTAGCCATGTTGATGACAAAGATGAAAACTACAATGCTGCGCTTACCGTGTCTCGTATACCGTGCAGTGGGAAAACCGGGGTCTTACGCGTCTAGATCCTGTCCCCGAACTGACGACGATGACGCCGACCGGGTTTCGAGGGCATATTTTTTACTCTTAGCGCCCGTGACGCGATGCCACAGACGCTCCGGGCGTTTCAGGTTGCGTTCCGTGATCTCCACTCGGTAACGCTTGCCGCGTCCCGTGGTCGCTTCCGGAGACTTTGTGCCGGCTTCTGGCGTAGCGATCTCGCCACTGGTAGCCATATCTTCCTCCATCGATTCTTCAATGTCCTGCTGGCCGCCTGTTGCGGCCAACTCCTCGGATTCTTTCGTTGAGTCTTTGCCATCTTGCGTTGTCGCGTCAGCTGTCTCTTCTCCAGTTGCCTGAACCGCGGCGTCGGGTCCCACGGCGTTGCTGCCAGGGGCCAACTTCTCAGCCTCTTCGGCGTCCATTAGACTATCTTGGGTGTCGTCTGTTGGCAGCACGGTCTTCGTAACTCTGGCATAAATCCTGACGCAATCTTGACTTTCATGACCAAACGCTCGGCATACACCACAGCGGGGAGTCTGGCAGTCTCGTCGTATATGTCCTTGCATGTGACACCTTAGGCAAAGCGGTGCCCGACCCGGGGCCACGAGAAGGACGGTGCCCCCTCCAATCTTAAAAAGGTGCGGCAAGTCTTCTAGCACCACGCCCTCCTTCAGTTTCAGTCGCACCATCCTCGTCGTCGATATCGCGAATTCAAAGCCCGCGACGGTCCAATTGTCGTTGGAAACCTCCAGAACTTCACCAAACTCACCTAACGCTTGTCAAATGCTCTCATTCGAGACCGCAAAGTCAACCCAGTGGATTTTCACGGTTACATCATGTTGAATAGGGTCGATGATAGCACAGAAGCCACCCTTGACTCGGAGTCCACCTGTTTTGAGTAATGCTTCTTTGTCATCCTTGCTTCGCATCTTTGCCAGCCAGATGTGATTCATCTGGAAGGCTCCAATGCCAGTGATCGCCTTGATGAGTCCCACTTCTTCCAACGGGGCCCGAAAGTCTTCCAACGGGGCCCGAAAGTCTTCCAACGGGTATGGTCTTTTTTTTCAAATCCCCGTGCAGAAACACGCACTCTTCCATACTGTCACCCGAAGGCAATGTAGGCAACAAAAACGGGTAATCCGATGGTGCAGAAGGGAACCTAACACCGCGGCCTGCAGCGGCCGCCGAAGCACTATGCACGGAGCGGGCCATCACACGTCCGTCTCACACCGAAGCCGAACGCGGAGTGACTCGGCTACGAAACTGCGTGGAGCAACACCTCGTGTTTTCTTTACGGACTACTTGCCTAGCCTTCACAGCGTTGCACCTGATGTATGAAACGGAGTATAGGATCAGTAATCAAGGTAAGTGCGTGGTGCATCATGGCGCTATGTACAAGGTTACCTTTTGATGAGTTACTTATGCAACTTCATGCGGTATGGCGTGCATTAAAGTCACCTAATATAATGCGATGTGTGGACCGCGTTTCAGCAAGAATTTCGGGTATGCCAGTGACCTTATCTTTGAAGGTGCTGTATATGTTGATTACCAAGAGTCCTTTACCCGATGTGTGACTCGACGGGATTACCTCAAGAGAAGTGTACTCGGTTCCATTCTCTGATGAGCTTCTCGTAGGGGTCCGATCTATGAATGGAAGGGTTTTATGAATAAGAATGGCGGTGCGCGATGTTACCGATGCCACCTGATATCCTTGCAGAGAGAAAGGGACAGACCCGGTCTCCTGCAGAGCCACTAAATGAGGTGGTTCAGCGGAGTGTTGAATGTAGGCGGCCAATTGAGAGTGTTTTTTTCTGATGCTTCTACAGTTCCACTGCCATATGTTGATATCAGATGAATTTTGATTTCCGGATGGAGAAGGCAAGCCTGCTCTTCTGGGGTTTTGTCAATTACTAGAATTCGTCATGTTGAGTCGTTGTGGGAGTGGAAACTCCCGATTGTGGGCTGTTCACCTGCGCCGTGTGCTGAGAGGAAGTGGCGGCAGATTTGCGTTATTTATGCTTACGGGTTGGTGATGATTGAGCTTCCATATCGTACAGGTGATTAATTAAAGCCTCAACTTTCTCCATGCGGTGACTAAACGTAGTTTCCATTCTCTGGAGGGCCTGTTCTTGTTCGTTAATCAGTTGTGTTTTAACAACCTCCAGGCTATCACTTACGAACTTTAGAACTACTTGTGTGAGGGCTTGAGTGAATTCTGGGGTTTAGAAATACTGGGCACACGTCTGTTGAACGAGGGCTGGTGAATGGGGTGGTATTGATTGCGAAGGATTTTAAGAGGCCTGCTCAACGGGCAACTTACTAGGGATGGCCAGGGGGTCCTGCCGTCGCTGTAGCTGCGACTGTGGGGCTTTATCTAAGCGACCTCCTGCAGCCAAGCCAGATGAACTCGAGGCCGCTGCCCTGGCCTCCAAGCCAGGTGCATGGGTGGGCTCTCGTTGCGTGAGTGCTGGCCACGTATTGTAGCTTTTCGCACTGAACTGCGAAGAAGGTGGTGGGTAGTTCTTGGATGAATGTGCAGATGCCTGGATAGGTGGAGGTGCTCCGGGTTGAATAGGTTGCGAGGTCTGCTTTCCATGCTTTGGGGTTTTTGAGCACTTGGATCGAGCACTCCTGCCGTGGCCTTCGCTGCTGGCGTGCTGAGGACGGCTGCGAGGTTGGTTGTTTGGTGGCAACTGTTCAGAAAGTTGTTTCAGTGGAGGATCATTGGGCTTTTCTGGGAGCTGGCGTTCATCTCTAAGAACACGGGGCCGAGGTCTCCTCTGTCGTGCTGGGCAACCTAGGTCAATGGTGGGGTGTTCGTCGGATCCACAGGTTTAACACCGCGGGACGCAACCATCGTGGTGTTCACTTGGGTTGAGAATGCCACAATTTCCACACTGGCGTTCCTTTGGATATGGGCAGATGTCGTGTCGGTGGCCAGTTCTGAGGCAGCAGTGGCACACTTGGGTGACTGGTCGAAAAGGTCTGCATTGAAATTCCACGCCTTGGAAGTAAACGTATAGGGGAACACGCTTTCCCTCGAAGGTGTAGAGGCATGCTCCATTCGTCCCGAATGGTCGCACTTGGATAATATTGATACTTTGGGGATAAGTGACAATGTCGTTCATGAGGGTGTCCTCTGTGGGTATAGGGAGGGCTCCTGTGATTACTCCCTTGCAGGAATTATCTGGGGAAGCCACGTAAGCGGAGACTTCATACGATCCTGCTGCCGAGCTTGAGCGTCTGCACATGGCACAGCTGTACCGAGAGGTCTGTCGGAGGTGCTGACTAGGGCGATGTTCTGCTCCTTGCGTACCCGTATCTGCGCACTCATGGGCTCGGAGGCTCGGAGCGCGGTTTGTATAGCAGCGCGCAACGGTAAAACCGCTTCTTGTTGTAAAGATATGCCTCCTTTTATACGAAATATCACCTTGTGGTCCTCTACGGGAAGGCGTGGCAGGCAGGGCCGGCCGGTTCCATGTCGGTGCTCGCGTTGGCGGAATGTGGCTGGTGGCGTCGCAGAGGCCTCCTGGGCAACAACCTTTCTCGGCGAGTGTCGATCACCCGAAACCATGGAGTTTGAGGCACGGATGGTCGCAGGTATGTATTGTTAGACGCTTCGGTAATGCCGCTCTGACCGGGGGTAGAGTCGCGGGGCCCGACATAGTCCATGGGTTCGAAGTCGTCAGCATCCATGCAGTCCAGTTGGTCTGCTGAGTCAGAATTGATGGTGGTCGTCTACGCAAATGGGGCCCCTGCCCAGTTCGCTGCGTTGCGAAGCACAATGCAGGGTGCGTCGCAGAGCGCCCCGGGCACCAACGCGGCTGGCACGTCCGCCCAGCCGCTGCAGCGGGGGTGCGTCTAGGCTTAATGTTGTGACCACAGCTTACGGTTTTCAAACATTCGTTTCTCGTTGAAAAAGGAGTCCAGCGCAAAAATATTCGTGCCAGATGAAAGATGGTGACTTGCCTGTTTCTACCCCTTGTGTCTCTATCCTTCTAAGTGTCTCTACCCCTTCTGAAGTTTGGAAACAATATTTTCAGTATGCCAAATTTCTAATAAAAAATGTGTTTGCTAGTGTAATACCCTCAAATTACGGTAACTCATGTATTGGGATTGATCATTGTGTCCTCGAAGATCATTAATGTGATGCCATTTGCTTGTTGTAGTAGGCAGTGACTGGTCTAGCAGAGAGGTAGCAAGAATAAAGCTTGAACTGCACGAAATAGACAAGATGGTCACCAATTATCTCTAGCAAAGCTTAGCTTTGGCAAATAATCTGTTCGGTCATGTACATCATATTATAGCTTACTTTCTAGGCACCCGGCCTTCACTGACCATAGTGGGACATAACGCATTTACTCCTAGCATCGGCCACCACAGACACCTAAAAATTGAGGCGTTCGCAGAAAACGTAGACGCACTCAAGCGTATTTCTCGAATGAACTACTTCGAGTATTCACTGGGTGCAGCCACAAAGTGTGAGCCGCCTATTCCTCTGCACCTCCCAAATAACAAATGCAATACCCGGACTGGTTTTGCAGCTTCCACTCGCTAAGCCAGGTGTCCAAATCAGCTACCGTGCTGTCCAGACAATCAAGATGGTAAAAGCACAAACGGGGTGGGAGAGGGGGAGTGCAATTGGCATCTGTTTTACAATTTAATTGCGATGCGAGCAGAACTTGTTTTATAGCTGAGAAAATGGACTGATATGTTTCTCTAAATCTAAGCACTGCATTCGTGTACTTAAGAGTGAGACCGCCCTTTAAGTATGAATATTGCCCTGCTTGACCTTATCAATCCCTCTGTCCGCTCACCACGCTTGCACCACATCATGACCGATGTCACCCTGTTCCTATTCATATTCTTGAAGATTTCAAGTAGCTATGTCAGAAAGAAAAAGAAAGTGGCAACCGATACATCTGTTTAGCGATGCATGTGACTAGTAATGTTTTTGGCTGGCAAATTCCTTCCGCCGTTCATGCCCATGAAATCACCATTTTTTCGCTCACTGCAAGGCATGGAAAAGGGCTTTGTGTAATGATACCCAGGAAGTTGTAAAAGATAGTTTTCCGGGTAACTTCTGTTTGTAGTGATATAAGTATCAAGCTGACCATACGCAACACCCGCAGTATATGTGCAGAGGGGTCCACTGTTAAAGGGAACACCGGAGCACATGTCATCTACTCTGGTGTTTTTCACAAACTGCCACATGTAGTGGCCGCGTGAGCAAGTAGAGGAGGTCACATTCAACATCCCCTGAAATGGGTTTGCAAACCTCGCCAGCTATCGCTCGTGTCTCTCAACTCACTACGTTCCCCTTCTAGGGTTCCTAGAACGAATATCAATAGCACCGGCAGTGAATAATGCTACCGGTTGGAGAGTAAAGCCCCGAAAAGGGGGCCATCTTAGCACTTCTGTTGAAGGAAGAGTGCATGAGGTAAAGCAAAAGTGGAGAAAGGGAAGTAGCAGGACAGGACGTCTGACATAATGCCGCAGGGACGTCTGACATCATGCCCTATAACGTGCTGCCTCCCAAAGACTGGTTTGCAGCTGTGGCCTGCTAGCAATGTATAAAAATACAGGCAGATCCCGAGAAACACTGAAAGTAAATGGTTTATCGGAACAGAAGCTGCTCTCAAGTGGAATTTCGATGCTTCTGTCTTTTTTTTCCTGTTTTTGTTCAGTGTGCTTTAAGCTCCGACAGAGACATTATAGAGTGATGCATATTAGAAAATTTTGAATGTCAGAAAGATGGTATGTTGTAAACGAAATGTCGTAAAATGCAGGTATTCGGTTGCCTTGCATGAGGCAAAATGTTGCTAACATAAATATACCAGTATAATTAAGGCTAGGCATTTTACATGAGTTAGCCATGTTTTGTTGTGAATTTACAGCTTAACATGATCTTCAAAGGAATGCCTCTGCGAAGCCACTGATACAGTGTCTTCATGACAAGGAAGTACATAAATTTTTTAATCTTATATGACAAAACGTAGAGCAAAGAACTAAGCTTGTCCCATTCTAAAGAAAATTTGGTGAATTTCGGAATTTTGCTTAAGGCAAATGCATGGACAAAACGTAAAGCAACGAACTAAGCTTGTCCCAATTTTAAATATTTGGGAAATTTTGGACTTTTACTTAAGGCAAAGCATGAAATTGAGTCGAGTTCGTTTTGATGCTTTAAATTTAGAAGGAGCAATCTGATAGAGTGAGCAGCACTCGTTGAGCTCACTACTAACCAAAAATTTGGTGGTCAACTGTTAACCTTTTCGAATTAACACAGTTTGTGTAGCCAAATAGAAGAGACGCATAGATAACAATTTCCAAGAAAGTAGTTCACTGGCATTAGCATAATTATGCGATGGCAAATTATCAGTAGTCAACTCATGGCATGAATGCTGAGCAGCAATGTTTATTTTGCCTCAGGAGGGAATTTGTGTACGCAAAGATAGAAAGCAAGTCTATAAATATTTGTTTTTTGTTTGAATAATTTTTTTTCCTCTGCAAATATTTGAACATATGCCAAATCAACATGGAAATAAAACTCTGCTCCTTAGTGATCATAATATGTACTCCGACTTTACACAACAAAATATAACAAATCTACACAGACATTTCGCCTCCTGTGTGAGTGGCATGCTTAGTGTGCACTGGCACCAAATGTGTGGAGGCGACCAAGTTTACTGAATGTCTTGTATGTGTCTACTTGGATGGAGGCGGTGATTGTTGTTGCACGCTGACTGATCATGATGGTCTAACCACGACTATAAAAGCTTTCTCTTCCCTCTCTTTTGTTCCCTAGGCAGCGTCATCGAATTTCAGAAGTCCAAGGCATGCCCCATTTTTAAGCAGTGTTTGACGGGTTTTGTCTGAGAATGCGTGGATTTTGTGATGTCATCTTTGTGTTTATTAAAACTCGTTAACCACTTCCTGCCAGTTTTACCAATATAAGTGGTGTCGCAGCCATCGCACAGAAACGTAAACAACCCTGTTTTGACCGTTTTCAGGGGTGCTTTCTTCCGGCTTAGAGAGCACGTTTACCAAGGTACAATGAAGCTTGAAAATTGTTTTATTTCCCAGTGGACGAAGTGCTATTCGAACATAGTCTGGAAAACTTTTAAAGTAAGGTACAGAAAGAATGGTTTTTGTGTTTTCTCGCGGCACACTTGTTGTTTCCCTTTGCATGTGTTTCTGGGTGTCATTGATAAACTTGCTCAGATAATGACTTCGTCACAATTCACTAACCAGGTTTTCCATCTATGTGACTGCTAGTGCTGAACAATGATGTATGCGACACCTTATGCATGAGTGAAATATACAGAAAGCGACCAACAGGGCTCAAAGAGAACAAGGGAAACATTGCACAAGCCACCCATGCCACACATTATAAGACAAAACTCGACGAACACTGCTCGACTAGGAGACATGCCTTCGACTTCAATCATGAGACAACGCTAGTTCGGGAACAAAAGTGGGGCAAGAGAAATCTTTTCGAGCCGTGATTCATTAGTGTGATGAGTTGGCACGCGACAACAACCGTGGCCACATACTAAGCAACACACGAGACAAGCAGCGAACTGTGTAACCTCCGCTCATTTGGTGCCAGGGCATACTGAGGATGTCAGCTGCATATTTGGTGAAACATGTATGTAGTTTTTGCTATATTTTGCTGTGTTAAGTGTCAGTATATATTTTTAATCATGAACTGGCCTGTCTTTTGGAACATATTTGTATCTGTTCCTTACTTATAACTCGGCTGCGTACTGTGGTGTACCAAAAAACGTGCTGATAATATTATTTTGATGTTTTGGATCAATTTTTTATTTTGTTTTAGGTACATATGCAGGTGCCAGAAGAAGAAAATTAAGAGCAGAATTTCATCTTACTTTGCCACTTATGCAGCCGATGAGGAGTGACAGAAAGGAATACTACGCTGTGAGTGCCATCCGTTTGGTAAGCACCATATTTATATTGCAATTTTAAACTACTAACAATTTTCTTTGTGCATCATTTATAATAATTAGCTCAATGAACAATGCCACTTTGAAAATAACGAGGTAGACTGAATATGTTTCAGCTGAAGAACTAAACTAAGACTGTAAATAAGCTCGATAAGTTGAGTCTTTGCCATCATTAATAAGTAAGGAGCCAATCATTCAGCTCAATAAAGCTTCACAAATTTAATCTCTGCACTATTTAGGTTTCTTCACTACTGTGGTTTCTCACTGCTGGATTGTGCATTGTTACATAGCTTTCTGTAGTCCTGGCACAGCTTTCATAGAATGTTGCAGACAGAATTTGTCAGCCCATTCTTCCCATTTTTACGGAAGTGTTCCCATTTAATTATTTTGTTTGCATGATAAGCTACTAGTATGGGTCTAATCACTTCCTCTTTATAATGCAGGCCCTCATTGCCAACCGATTGCCTCGCATCATAACTTGTTCCACGGTCGTCACAGCCATCACCCTGCGATTGCTGTTTGCCGATATCATCGACAGTACACCCCTCTTGGATTTACCCTGGTCTGGCGTGCTTGTTCACTCAAGTCGAACCGCATTGGCAAAGTCTCGAGCAAAGACTGGCAACTTCAACATGCTGCTCAGTTTGCCTATGTGAACTCCACTGGGCATGTGAACTGTTGTGGGGATAAGCCTGTTAGTTGCTTCTTTGATGGTGATGCAGGTTGGTGTCCATTCGTCATTATACTCTAAAAAAATGCATTCCCTGTGCCTGCTGGTGTTCCTGTGCCCACAAGTATGATTGTATGTGTATCCGTAGTTGACAATTATGGTGTTATATCTTTTTGAGAAAGAGGGTACTCGGTCATAATACTCGTTCTGAATACCTTCGAAAAATCAACTTCCTTCCTAACGTCCTAACGAAGTCCGCAAACCAGTGAAAGTACTTTGCCCCTTTTCCAAAGATACGCATAACCACTGACTACAAAGTATCAACTTGGAAGCTGCATTCACTGCAAATCCAAAAAAGTTGAAATGCTAAAATTAGTGGCACACACAACACAAGAAATGCATAAATGAAAAATACTCGACAGTTATGCAGAGAAGTGCATAACAATATAAAAATAAGTTGAGCTCATCTCTAGATACAAATTAATAAAATCTGGACTGAACCAACAAGAATAATTGTGTCAAAGCAGTTTAATCATCCAATGGACAACAACTTGGTAATGAACTGAACAGAAAATAATTGCATGCATTGTGTATTCGTTTCGTAATCAAGATTTCTCACTTGGTTGTGGCTATGAGGTCACTGTTTTGTGCGAATTACCTGAGCAGTTGCTCCACAGATCGCGTTTGACCTTTTCTGACTTGGTGTCATCTACCTTAAATTTCAAAGGCATATTTTTTTAGATAATCGATTGGTGACATTTAATGAGCCACTTTTCACGCGTCAGACAGTAATCATGAAGTTCAGTTGCTTTCAAACTGATAAGCTTCTTTTGATGTGCAACATATTTTGCTACACAGATATCCGCAGGTTTTTCTGTTTTGGTAAAAACAAGTTCTTGTTTTGAACCTTTGAAGCTCCGTCACAACAAGCTAAACCTGAGTGGGATGTGCCAGTCTTTGAGTGCTGCTATATTGTCTCTGTTCATGAAATAATGACACAGACAGTCAACAGCAGTGGCAATCATCATTGTATACAATGCGTGCTTCACTGTTCGAAATGTACCGACAAGGTACTACCGACAAGGCTGTCTATGGTATTCTTGTCCTCCTATGTATTTAACACATAGCAGTTTTTCCAGTGTCTTCTTCCTTGCCTATTTACTTTCCCACTGATATTGTAAATACTATAGATAAAAGCTTTTTTCGTCAAACTTTTGCTCAAACTGTATACACAAGTTGTGTTTTCATTTTGCACGTGTATTTGTTTTTTACGACTCAGCAGTTGACATAGTATGAAAGAAACTTGCAGTGTGCTTTGCTCATATTTATTACTGAATGCTTAAAATCTGTTTTGTAATACTCACATTCATGTTTTACTCTGTGACAACGACAAATAAATAAGAAGTAAGTAATCTTCGTAAATTAATGTCTTGTTTTTTCTTTCATATGTCATTCAGGCACATCGGCATGTTCTTTCCTGCCTAAGCTGTGCGACTGCATGTTCTCATGGTTTCTGCAATTCAGCGCATAAAAATACTGCACCCTCAACACAAGCTCACTTATTGTAGTCATTGCTTACGCAGAGCAAAACCACATTTTTCAATGCTCTAAAAAATGCAGAATGTATATCACATGTGTTGGAAGCTTTGGAATTTGAAAAGTATGTTTTTGGTCTTACGAACATGCACAAGTGTGTTTTGACATTTCTATACCTTGGCTGTTTTAACACCACTTGTTTATGCATGTACGAAAATGAGCAAGCAGAGTTACGAGTCTTGCTCCCCGAACTGCTTGCATAGTTTCTATAGCCTTGCACTTCATGTGTGAATTGTACTTCCGCTAACACTACTCTCCAAGTAACCACTCGCTGGCTGGATTTCCATTTTCATGACATTACAATTGAGCAGCTTAGAGGAAATACTTGAGAATGCTGTTTTAGCAAGTGTGCGCTTGCGTGCTGCACTGCAAAGGTGAAAAAAGGACCCCATTTTACAATGCAAACAGGAACTGACAAATATCTACAATAACCACACGAGACATTGTTTTTATCAAGATATTCAATTCAGCCCAATAATCTTCGAAAAGTTTATAACTTCCCTTGCAGGGAGAGGTACAGTGATCGATACCCTGCCCATAGGGATGTTGTGGGGCGACAGAAAAAGATTGTATTTATGTTATTTGCACGAGCACAGTAATTGGGCGTGACAAGAAGCTATACTGCTTGTTTCTTAGTAACCTGGCACATGCATCATGGGAGATAAGCCATGGACTGGGTAGCATCTTATTTTAGAGATAAGATTGCTCTACAATTGACATTTGTTTAGAAATAGATAGTTTCAAAAGTAACTCATTGGTACAGTAAAGGTTTAAAGACTACTAGCAAGCCAATAAGGTAGAAAATTAAAGTGACATTATAAACCTAACATTCAGTTTGTTTTGTCTCCCGTAAGGAATTGCATATGGAATCACAAACGTTCCTACAGCGTTAAAACCTATTTAGGTAGTGCCAAAAAGAAGAACCACCAAAATGGATAAATGCAAGCTGGTGGCACGAAACGAGCCATCCTCCTCTTGTTCGTCCTGTAGATAAGCAACACAGAATAAAAGTCCAGAAAAAAAGCATTTTAAGTAGTGCCTGCACCTCAATGGCTGCTTTTCTTTTCTAATGTGACATGTGGAGGCAGCGGTTATAAAATAGGTTATCAATGTTTCAGATATTAGACGTAATCATACTTGGCTGTCACATGCTTGAAAAGTGGGACAAGAACTGGTTTTATGTAAAATGACGTCATTTGGCCCAACATGTTAATAAATTGAACGTTAGGTTTTAGATAGGAAGTCAGAAATTGTAATATTTTCTCCCATTCTGAAAACGCTGCCAAGCAATCTGGAAGTTCAACTTTTTTATTTACTTTAATGCATTCAAGCTATCAACAGTGCATTCCTGCCTGAAGAAATTTCACATAGGTACTTGATGTGTGTTCAAAAGAAAGTAAATTGTGAAATTTCGTTCATTCGTGCTAGCTCTCGCTGTTTTAGAAAGTTTTCGTACATTGCTGCAATTCAAAAGCTAGGGTGCTGTCATTAGTCCCAACTACTCCTGTTTGTAGTTTTCAAAAACGCTAAGCATAATAGCTTTGGCACGGTCAATATATTGCAATTGCTCATGTTCATGCTGCAGAATAGCATCCCGTAATTTCAATAAACAATGAAAGCATTCTTCACTCTTCTGAAGAATTTCGCGCAAGTTTTCGCCCAATTCTTCAACTGTTCTGTGCACCGCAGTGCCTAGATCTGCAATAGAAAATTGTATGCAGATATTTGATACATGCTGCATGACGTTTAAGTTCATTGAGCATGCTTTTCTGCTTTAAAGCTTGCCCAGTGTTCATATATGCAATAGTAGTATTTACAAGGAAACAGAGAGGAAATAATATTGTGAAACATTTGCAACGAGTGGCATTAGAAGCTTCTGCCATAGCAGCTTGATGTGATTCACCATTCTGGCAACGTGTACCAGCAAACATTGTTACACCAAACTTTGTCTTTATCTGAACCAAGTCTGAAAACAGGAAGAGTTTAGGAAAAGAACAAGAATGTTTTAAGTAAAGCAGGTAGAAAAAAGATCAACACAAGATTCTGCAAAATGAGAACATCTCACCTGAAATTCTAAGTGAAGCTTTATATTTGCCGTCTGTGTGTGTCGCATGAATAGTTTTCAAAAGCAAGTGCTCATTTCATGAAAATATACAGAGTTATGCACTAAATTTGTGTTGGAAATAGTTGTCTTTGGCTAAGTTGATACATGGCACTACGACAATATGCCATGATAATATGGGGTGGAGCAATGTATTGGGTCTTCAGCGCAGTTGGTCATAGTTGGCTGTAGATATTCAGTTGTCCACTCCACACATTGGTTTAAAACTGCTTTATTTTCCTTTTTTTTCAATTTATTCCTTGACCTGATTTCCTGTGACACTGTTACCTTGTGGGCATCAGAAAATCGTGTCCTCTTCCTAACTTGAACCACTTTGTCCCATACGAATAAATATACTATCCAGCCACTACTAGTCTAGAAGTAATACTGGCCCGACGTTTTGAGACCCTTCCAAATAAGTCACCGCCTGAAGAAGACACCAAATGGGTCTCGAAATGCAGAGCCAGTTTTTAATTTTAATATTAAAAACTGTAGACAATACGTGGCTGGAATGTCTGTTTATACGTACAAATTTACCCAGCCAGATAGATCTCTGTCAAATATGCCCACTTTTTCCAATGCATGGTCCCTGCATTCTCGAAACTGCAGCACGCTTCCTTATGAGTGGACGAAGTGAGCGTAAATTCCTCTTGCTGACCACTGATTGATTGATATATGGAGTTCAACGACCTAAAACCACCATATGGTTATGAGAGACGCCGTAGTGAAGGGCTTCGGAAATTTCGACCAGCTGGGGTTCTTTAGCGCGCACCCAAATCTGAGCACACGGGTCTACAACATTTCCACCTCCACTGGAAATGCAGCCGCCGCAGATGGGATTCGATTCCGTGACCTGCAGGCCACCCGAAACTATTCCGGCCAGTGGCTGTGCGTTGGCGGGCAAACGTAAGTGACCCAACGTATGAACTCTGCTGTGGCATTTAAGTAAGATACATGAGGCTGGCTAATTACATGAGTACATTGCGTTGCAGCATAATACTATAGGCTCACATAGTTGCAAATTTTAATAAGACACACTTGCAAATTTTCATGAGCATGGGTCGGCAAAATTTGTGGAGCTCACTCAGCGTCGCTCATAAAAAAAATCAGGCAAATCCCACGTACCTCCCACATACGAAGCATGCGGATGGAAAGTGACTGTGCTGTATTTTTTTCCATCGAGCAAAACGTCGAGAAGTGGCACTGGATATATGTACAAGTGCAGAGACAGGCATACGTAACGGTGCCTGCAGCAGCATGGATAGCAGCACCAGAAGTGGTAAGCTGATATAAAGCGATGGGGCTCGTGAATGTAAGGTAAGCCGGACTCACTCAGACTCACAAAAATTAAAGAAACTACCTAATCGGAGGTTCCTCACACTAATCTACAGCTTCCTCTCTGGATTATTCTTTTTTTGTTGCAGAGCTTCGCTGCTTCAAAAGTTATTTAATTAAACCTACCTAATACGGTAGTTAAGAAGCACACAAACACAGTTGAACGTATTCCATGCAAAAGTAGTCAACCTGTGTGTCCATGGATGCGTCCATATGCCCCATAGCTTTTGTTTTTACGGGCATTGACAGCGTGATTGGAATGTTGCGCATACTTTTAAATTAATGGTTCACATTTGTTGTGTGTTTACACATGAAAATGTGCCTCCTGAAGAACTAGAAAATTATGGCACAGTTAGGTTTAAATTCGAAGACAAGATGAGTGTAAGTTACTGCAAAAGATGAAAACGTTTTAAACACATGATGTTCTCCCTGATTAAGAAACGGGTACCCATCTACTTCTTAGTGCATGCAGCAGTATGGAACGCTCAGCTAGTGCATTTATTTATTTATTTATTTATTTATTTATTTATTTATTCAAATTGTGTTTCATAATTATTAAAACGCAACATGACAGCTCGTCGTCGTGAGCTTGCATTCACATTATTAGGCAGCTCTAAAACAGGGATCGTAGGCAATGTTGCGCATTGGTTCACATGTGTTGAATTTTGCAGGTGAAAATGGATTTAAAGAACAGCCGGAAAGTCCCGGCGCAGTTGGATTTTCATTCGAGAGCGAAGATAAGCGTAAGTTACCTAAAAAGATAGAAACATTCTAACCGCGTGATTTCGATTCTGATTAAAAAACGGATGCCCATCGACATCTGAGTGCCTGCTGCAGTAAAACAATTAGCAAAGGAATTGGTGTGTTTATTTTTATTCGAAGTTGTGCTTTATCGTAATGAAAATTTTTAATGACGGCTTGCTATCGTGACCTTGCATTCTCATTATTAGGCAGCGGAACATGCAGGTATTGAGTTTTCGGAAAATTACACGCATTGTTTTCGAAAAATTACACGCGAGGTTATCGTGTGACCGCGACCACCTGCATCATCGGCGCCGTTGTCTGATGCATGTGCGGTAGCAATAAAAACAAACACAGCCCATGGCTTCTCTGACTAGGCGACCACCGTGCAGTCGCGGGGGCTACACGGATAGAAAAGGCTCGGTTTAATGCACATACTGTGTTGTTCAGCAGTGGTCTCTTACAAAACACACCTTGAGACCTTCCACGCATTCATGTCTAAGTGGCCCACCGTAATACCGTATCTCTCTTTCCTCTTCCTCTCTCTTTTTGTCACTGTTTTTGAAGACGAGTCAGAAGAACCTGCATATCCTCTCGCTAATGGTGGCTTTACACAGTTCACGAGTGAACATAAGTCACCCTACAAATGGTGTGTGTTTGTATGTCTGTTGCGTTCACAATAATAATAATAATAATAATAATAATAATAATAATAATAATAATAATAATAATAATAATAATAATAATAATAATAATAATAATAATAATAATAATAATAATAATAATAATAATAATAATAATAATAATAATAATAATAATAATAATAATAATAATAATAATAATTTATTCATTCATTTATTAATCATGAATACAATTGAACTTGGTGGAATATGTGAGAGGAAAAGCGAAGAACGCGATAGGTCTCACACCTTTTACAGTGGGCAGCAGCAGGAAACTTCACTATATTGCATCTGTGTTCACAAGAGAGAAACACAAAATAGAAAGAAACTCAATAAGGTAACCCCCGTATTCAGAAGCGCTCCTCGAATTGAACTTTGCACCGTCTCAAAGCTGCGTGTTTAAAAACGCGTTTGTGCTGCACTGAAGGGGTGGCAAGTGAGGGAGCGGTTCGGGTGTAAGTACGCGGACTTCAAACATTTTCGCTCGTCACTCAAAGTGGGGCCGCCGCGGCTGGGATTCGATCCCGCGACCTGCGGGTCAACAGTTGAACGCCATAACCACTAGACTGCGTGCGTGTGTGGATGCGCTCATTTACAGTTCCATCACTCTTCGCCGTAAACGGGAGGATATTTCCAAGGGAGGGTTGGGGGGGGGGGGGGGTCGGTGTACAGTAAGTCTGATACCTAGAGCTGAGTGTGGGGCCTGAACTCCTCGACTCAGCCCATACATTGAAATATTACCAAGGAACATTTTTACTCAGCGTGATCACAAATACAATGTAAATAACCTATATATCTTTGCCCATTCGCCCCATGTTACTGCTTTAAATAATAAGTTGGACGATCGAAGGATCACGTAACATTCGCAAACGCCTCCATTTTTCTACGCAGGCCTTGGTGGAAGTGTGCGCGTAATGGCCGAGAAGATGGTGCAGGACACGGACAAGCTTTTGCAGAATACCGAAAACCTCGTTCGTCGAGTATCAGCGCTTCGCGACGATCTCTTGCGACGCAACGAGCAGCAGAAGCAAAAAATCGACACCCTCAAAAGCATGCTCTTTGATAATCTGAAGAAGTACTCGAAAAATGGCGAGTAGCTGAGTCGACACTGACAGCAGACAGCGTAGCATGTGTACATGTGAAGCAGGGATAGCATATTTGAAGGACTCGCTCCATGCTACATTGCATCGATGACAGATGTGCTCACTATTTCACGTCTTAGTTATATACTTCTTTTTGTGATAGGTGTATCACATCACCGAACTTCTAGCAAGTGAACATGCTAGCTTTGTATTCCATAAGTGTTGTATTTATGTTGTATCATTTGTTATTAATGAATAAGTCATACTTCGGGTTTCCAGGTACACACAATCCAGTTTGGTATGTATGTACATATGAATTTATTAAACATCTTAAGCAACTGTTCCTAAGGTACGTATGCATTGTGAATTGTTTGATGTCGTTTTAGTGAACTTCGCGTTATGAACTCCCTTAATACTACAAATATATGTAGCGCAAATATTAATACGTACACTAGAAACACGATAGACGAGCGCTACTACCATTGGCGTAGCCAGGCGGAGGAAAAAGTGGGTGTTAATTGACAGTTGTGGTGCGCAGGAGAACAGCATCATCTAAATCACCCGCGATCTCTCCTAAATTATCTTCCCTTTGTCAGTCGTACGTCAGACTAGGCACTGGTCTGACGCATCGGCACACTGATGCATGTTTTTTTCTGTGCGGTGCTTTATCAATCCGTAGACTCGCTGGCTTAGCCGGAAAAGGGAGGGGGTACAACCTTTTTACGCACACATACGCACGCACGAACATACATGAAACATATACCCTCTGTAAATAAGCTCTAGTTACGCCCCTCCTGTTCATCTGTGGTAGACATCTTCTAAACATTGCCCAACGCAGCAACACGAATTGCCTGCGTTGCGTGGATATGGTAAGTCACTGGTATCCCAATCGAAAATGGTTAGCGGAAACAGGTGCGCCTATCACCCACACAGCATACGCGCGGGTATTTCAACGGAGGCTGTTAGCGACGCACGTCAGATGTGCATGGGCAAGTGTGATCCGTTGTTTCCTTTGCATGAATTTCCAGTACAAGTATATTCGTGCACATGCAAATAACCCAAAAGTCAGCGTTGCTCGAAAAATTGTGCCTTTCTTCGGTCATGTCCACAGTGGTGATGTAGCTCTTACCCGAGAGTCGCGGGCTCAAGCCTGGTCGCGTTGCAATGAAGGCGAGTGGCCACAATGGTGCACCTAACAAACGGTTCTGGGACGTTGAACCCCAGATAGTATTTATTCTGCATCGTCCGACCCGTGCCGTCCACTTCACTCAGTACTATATTGTAACAACATATCCAAGTGGACAAAATCACGAGGAACAGAAACCACAGTAACAAAAGCAAAAATTCACGACGACGGCGGATTGGATGGGTTTGTGCCGTGGAGGAATGGTTTGTCCGGTGTTCTCTTGTTTCCAGTGTCAACAAACTGAAGAACAAGTCGTCTGCTTGTCTCCTCTTTATTTTTTTGTTCACCCAGGTTTATTTCAAGCCCCAAAGTACGTCGGTTGAGCTATGGAAACATAACCACAAAAAGCGCTGCCAAGCGCTGCTGCGCACCCCCCATCCTAAACAACATATTTCACCGTTTCAAATAAGGCGCGCGAGCATCAAATGCGCGTGTCGCGCTTCTAGCGCTGCCCCTTAGAACTTCTGCGCACCTATTGATTACTCGGTATGGCTCCCGTGACTGCCGCACACTGAAAACCTTGGAGGCAATGTGCTGAGCGCTGCCGACCCCACATACCGCGAAAATATAAGTTTTATAAAAAGGGATATGTTCGGGCTAGACTAAACGGGAATGAAACAAGTGATCAATTAACCTGTTTCTGTCAGAAGTAAGCTGCCGTCTGCTTGCAAAAGGTGTAAGCTGTTTGCAGAAGCCGTGCTTACTCTAAGATATCTTCCAAGTTATCACTGTCTTGTTGCACCGAATGGATTTTTCTGGCGAATGCACTGAAGGGCAAAACAGCGCGGTAATGTGACCTTATTTGTTTACGATAAGGCAGTTGTATGTTGTTACTCATGATGATTGTTAACTGTCTCCATGCAGCCCCTGCTGCTTCAACCGGAGCAAACGCCGACGGCATCACCTGAAAACTACGGTGCGGAGAGCGAAGGTTTCTGTACGCGTACGTCACCACGTGTTAATACGGCGTGCGTCGCATGCAAATAAATTTAAATATAATGCTGTCGAACACACGTTTTGACGTTTACAGGCGAAGATGCGCACAAGGGAGAAGCAGCAAGCTTTGCCGCCTGTGAAGTCTTGTTGGAGAGACCGGATGAAGGTATGCTGTACAACAATATATGAATGACCCTGCTACCTCAGAGAGTAGAATAGAGTGTTACATTACTTGCTGCTAACACATTTATCCTTAATAATATATGTTGCATGTTAAGAAAGCATCAGGCGAATATTTATATAATATGTATTATAAATATACGCATAATTTATTATCGTGGTTAAAAAAATACGTATTCATTCATTTATTTATTCATTTATAATCATCATCATCATCATCAGCCTGACTACGTCCGCTGCAGGACAAAGGCCTCTCCCATGTTCCGCCAGGTAATCCGGTCCTGTGCTTGCAGCTGCCAATTTATACCCGCAAACTTCTTAATCTCATCTGCCCACCTAACCTTCTGTCTCCCCCTAACCCGCTTGCCTTCTGTGCGAATCCAGTTAGCTTCCCTTAATGACCAGCGGTGATCCTGTTTACGCGCTACATGCCCGGCCCATGTTCATTTCCTCTTCTTTATTTCAACTATGATATCCTTAACCCCCGTTTGTCCCCTAATCCACTCTGTTCTCTTCTTGTCTCTTAAGGTTGCACCTACCATTTTTCTTTCCATTGCTCGCTGCGTTATCCTCAATTTAAGCTGAACCCTCTTTTTAAGTCTCCAGGTTTCTGCTCCGTAGCCAAGTGCCGGCAAGATACAGCTGTTATATACCTTCCTCTTGAGGTATAGTGGCAATCTACCTGTCATAATTTGAGAGTGCTTGCCGAATGTGCTCCACCCCATTCTTATTCTTCTGGTTACTTCAATCTCGTGGTTCGGCTCTGCGGTTATTACCTGCCCTAGCTAGACATAGTCTTTTACAACTTCAAGTGCACTATTACCTATCTCGAAGCGCTGCTCCTTTCCGAGGTTGCTGTACATTACTTTCGTTTTCTGCAGATTAATCTTAAGACCCACCTTTCTGCTCTCCTTGTCTAACTCCGTAATCATGAGTTGCAATTCGTCCCCTGAACTACTCAGCAATGCAATGTCATCGGTGAAGCGCAGGTTACTAAGGTATTTTCCATTAACTCTTATTCCCAACTGTTCCCATTCTAGGCTTCTGAAAACCTCCTGTAAGCACGCGGTAATTAGCATTGGGGAGATAGTGTCCCCCTGCCTTACACCCTTCTTGATTTTTATTCTGTTGCTTTCTTTATGAAGCACTATGGTAGCAGTTGAACCCTGTAGATTTCTTCCAGAATGTTTATATTTACTTCATCTACGCCCTGATTCCGCAGTGTCTGCATGAGGGCTGATATTTCCACTGAATCAAACGCCTTCTCGTAATCTATGAAGGCTATGTATAGTGGTTGGTTATACTCTGAGGATTTCTCTATTACCTGGTTGATAGTATGAATGTGATCAATTGTTGAGTAGCCTGTTCGAAATCCTGCTTGTTCCTTTGGTTGATGGAATTCTAATGTTTCTTTACTCTGTTAGCAATTACCTTGGTAAATAGCTTGTACACTATAGAGAGCAAGCTGATCGGATGGTAATTTTTCAAGTCCTTGTCATCTCCTTTCTCATGTATTCAGATGATGTTAGCGTTCTTCCAAGACTCTGGTACTCTTCCCGTCAGGAGACACCTCGTAAACACGGTGGCTAGTTTTTCTAACACAATCTGTCCTCCATCTTTCAGCAGATCTGATGTTACCTGATCCTCACCAGCAGCTTTGCCTCTTTGCATGCTCTCTAACGCTTTTCTGACTTCTATCATTACTGGGGGGGGGGGGGGGTGTCATCTGGGTTACTGCTAGTTGTTATAGTATTAAGGTCGTGGTTGTCTCAAATGCTGTACAGATTTCTGTAAAACTCCTCCGCTATTTTAACTATCCTATCCATATTGGTAGTTATTTTGCCTTCTTTGTCCCTTAGTGCATACATCCGACTTTTGCCTATCCCAAGGCAAGTTTCTCCTAACTGCTTTGACGTTTCCCCTGTTTTTCAGAGCGTGTTCAATTCTCTCCATGTTATACCTTCTTACATCGCATACCTTACGTCTATTAATCAACTTCGAAAGCTCTGCTAGTTCTATTTTGTCTGTTGTACTTGACACTTTCATGGTTTGACGCTTCTTAATTAGGTTCTTCGTTTCCTGGGAAAGCTTGCCAGTGTCCTGTCTAACTACCCTGCCTCCAACTTCCACTGCACACTCCATAATGATACTCGTCAGATTGTCATTCATTGTATCTATGCTAAGGTTGGTTTCCTCACTAAGAGCCGAGTACCTGTTCTGCAGCGACACTCTGAATTCCTGTACTTTCCCTCTCAGTGCTAGCTCATTGATTGGCTTCTTGCGTATCAGTTTCTGTCGTTCCTTCTTCAAGTGTAGGCGAATTCGAGACCGTACCATTATATCACTGCATCGTACCTTGCCAACCACTTCCACATCCAGCACGATTCCTGAATGTGCACTCATTATAAAGTCAATTTCGTTCTTATTTTCGCCACTAGGGCTCCTCCATGTCCACTTGCGGTTTTCTCGTTTTCGGTAGAAGGTATTCGAAATCCGTAAATTATTGCGTTCTGCGAATTCTACTAGTAGCCCTCCTCTGGCGTTTCTAGTACCGGTATCATAATCTCCTACCGCCCGGTCTCCAGCCTGCTTCTTCCCTACCTTTGCATCAAAGTCTCCCATCACTATAGTATACTGTGTTTTTACCTTAATTATTGCCGATTCGACGTCTTCATAGAATCTTTCAACTGAAGCGTCATTATGGCTGGATGTAGGCGCGTAAGCCTGTACTACCTTCATATTGTATCTTTTATTCCGTTTAATTACAATACCTATCACCCTTTCATTAATGCTATAGTATTTCTCTATGTTGCCAGCTATGTTTCTGTGAAATAGGAACCCAACTCCAAGTTCTCTTCTGTCTGCCAAGCCCTGATAGCAAAGGACGTGCCCATTCTGTAGCACCGTATGGGCCTCAACTGTCCTCCTAAGCTCACTGAGCTCTATTATATCTCATTTAACACCCTCTAGCTCCTCGAATAGTACAGCTGGACTTCCCTCAAAACATGAGGTTCTAGCGTTAAACGTTGCCAAGTTCAGGTTCCAATGGCGGCCTGTCCGGATCCAGAGATTCTTAGCACCCTCTGGTGCGTTGCATATCTGACAACCGCCATGGTCAGTTGCTTCGCAGCTGCTGGGTACTGAGGGCCGTGAGTTATTTGACGTATGCATGTGGGAGGTAGTGGCCAGATATTGCACCAGGGTGGCCAATTCTCTGGTGAGAATTGGCCACCCTGGTGCAGTTCCCGGCGGAGGGAGTGCGTTCCCGGCGGTGGTTACCAGTGAGGCCGCACCCCGGGCCTCTTCATGCAGTTCTATCAACACGCGGATTTTTTTAATACAGTTGGGAACTGCGCGGCACCGGGATTTGAACCACGGACCTCTTGCATACGAGGCAGGTGCTCTAACCACTACGCCATCGCCGCACCTTTTTCACGGAATATAACAAGCCAATGTTCCAGAAAGCGCATAAGTTTACACTGGTGACGAACGTGGCTAAAAACAAGTGCTGCTGAAGCACACAGCAGTGACGTCGCAGTTCGCGATGTGTACAAGGTGGAACTGGAAGAAAACGGAGAAAGTTCGCTTTCACTGTGGTTCACCAAAATACAGAAGCGAACCGTGCTCCCGTGTAGATGCAACGTGCTTCGATTGGGACAAAACAAGGACATGTCCAAAGAGCTTGCCGAAGTGGTCGTAACACTTTGTCAAACTAAAATTCCCGGGAATAAGGGTGTGAAGATTCTGACTGCTGGGCTGCGTAAAACTTCAATCTTTTGTCTAAACGGTAAGTTGACAGCTAAGCTCGACTCACTCACCGTATACAGATGACCATCAACGGCACCTTGTTGGACATAAAGCAAGACAAGGGGGCGGCTGTTTCTGTCATGCCAACCACCCAGTTCTGTTAGCTCTTCCCGTCAGCTGCACTGGAGCCTACTACCGTAAAACTGGACCACTGGTACGAGCCAAGCAAGTCTCTTCGGGTAACGTGAAGCACGGCCAACAATCGGGGTGTCTTCCGCTTGACGTCGTGGACCACAAGGGACCAAGTCTACTGCGTCGGAAGTGGCTGCACGCCATCCGGTTGAAGTGGGCTAAAATCTGGAACCCGGACAACCTTGAAAGGTCAGACACTATCCATAACAGCGTAAAAAATAGGCTCGATGCATTGTTGGCGAAGTACCGTCCGCTTTTCAAAGACAAGTTGGGCACGATAACCGAAGAGCGCACCAAACTTTTTCTCTTAAATGAACACCAAAGAGACACAATTACTTGATTTAGATTGACAAAGTGCACTTTGAGAACTCTGATTCTACGTTTAACAATCATGAGTTCATTACCAGCAGAGAAAATCAAGGTTGAAGTTTCATTTTTAAATTTCACGCCAACATTTCCACGTGTGACGTCAGAAACTTCAACATGTATTTTCGCACTTCCACGACTTCCCACCAAAAAAAGACTTTCTGAAATATTGTATGCTAAGTCCATGGCACCCAAAGTAGACAATGTTATTAAATATAAGCTACGTAGAAACACAGCAGACGTCTTCAAAATATATGACGTCATGCTGTTTGCTTCACCCGCAATTTTTTTTCACGCGTGTTTTCGCTTACCAAACATCGTCTCGCGGTAACAGCGGTGTTTTGGGGACTGTGGAATTGTGCTTTATACTAATGCGCGAAAAATATTGTTGCTCTTTAGTCTCCCTTTAAACCTGATCTAAAGCCAAAGTTCCTAAAAGCCTGCAGTGTTCCATTTGCGTTGCAAAACGCTACATCCTTGTCTTTTCTTTCTTTTCTGTTCCTTCCTTCTTTGTTATGATTCTTTCAATGTTTTAGCGGAACGGCTCAGTGCTCTCCCATAGTTGAGTATGAAGTGCTCGAAATCGTTAAACCTTTTTTTCTACCCCCCCCCCTTCTTCTTTTTGTCGCTGAGATAGCTGAAACTGAGCAGCTGGGGATTATAACACTGGTTACAATGTGAGAATACACAACGCCGGGGGTACCGTAATCGAGCACGATAATAGCATAAGGATTGGTCAGGACTAAAAGACAACCACGAACTGGTGCCTTGGTGTCGACAGCTACCCGTTGCCGAAGGTGGGTGGCCTGTTCACAGCTTTGTTGGGAAGTAAGCCTTTCTCGTTGGTCTCGATCGAGCCCATCAGCGAGTGGTGATGTCGGTGTCATCAAAACCATACCCCCAAGGTAAATACGCAAAAAGGATTGTTTTCTGTTAATCGACTCACGTTTGCCATTGCGTCTGCACTCGGGATTTTCTAAAGGACAATTGACACCATACTGAAGGGCTTACGCGGTGTTCTCTGTTACCTAGGCATTTTGGCAACTGGTAAAAATAACGAAGATGATTTTATGAACCTGGAAGATGCGTTAAAACGATTTATTGAAATAGGTGTCCACATCAAAAGGAAACGTTTCTTTTTCCAGCAGGAAATTCACTACCTCGATCACAGAATGAGCGCTGCTTGGTACAGCAAGCCCTCAAACGTCAGACCTTCTTCTGTGTACCGTGTTTATTAGTAAATAATTAAGCGCTAACAAAAATAAACTGTATTCAGATTTTGATGCACCGTGGTCAGCAGTTCACATTTTCTCATTCCTGCATGCCTATTACTACGACAAACAACTAGTGAAACAGCTGAAGTGTTCGTGGATTTCGTAAGAAAACAGGTCAGCTTGTCTTAGGTCTGCCAACGTTCATAAAGTGGTCAGCACGGCTGCTAATGGTGCTTATTTCCAAGATATTTTGCTTCTACACGCGTGGCCGTCTTGCATGCTTAGCATTCGGTGCCCATCTACATGCCACGCAGTACATGCGCTATTTAGTGAACCCGCAACCATAGGTCGGCGTACTCACTCGTGAGTTGACTCACTCAGGCTCGGATCGAGCCACCAGTCTGAGTCTGTGTGAGTCCAGGTGAGTGATATTTTGGTGAGTTTGAGTCCGAGTGAGTCCGGTCGAAGAAAATTTTCGCGAGTGTGAGTCCGAGTGAGTCCGGCTCAGAAAAATTTTGGTGAGTGTTAGTCTGAGTGAGCTCCACAATTTTTGCCGACCTATGCCCGCAGCCGCCCCAGTATCGCACTGTAGCTGAAACCCAGTATCAGCCCAGCCGGACAGCCATGCGGTAAGTACCGTCATAGAGGTGTGTGCAGGGTTCCCCATCATTCAACGCAGCGCCCCCCCCTCTTGGGTGACTTGGGTAGATGCGTGCGGTAGATGCCGTAGATTTGCGTGCGGTAGATGCCGTATTTTCGGCGTTTACCGTACGGAGGTGCTAAGATGCCCCAATGAAATGGCCTGTACTGAAGTACAATAAAAACTCGGGCTCCGTTATGCATTTGCTTGAGACGACTGGAAGGTAAAAGCCATGAAGACGATGTTCTGGATGGATTACCCGTTCAAACGCTCACCGTTAATGGGCCTAGTTGCTGCATAACTTTGCAGGTAAGAAGTTCAGCACAAACGAGGACTAATTACAGAGAGATGAGACGAGCTCTGGCGCAGTGCGCGTGTTCCGTCCTGATTAGCGCTAAAGTTCTCACCTTCAAAATGTACTGAAGTAACATTTGTATCGGATGGAGAGAAGTAGCACAAGCACAGACCAGGAGCGTAGACAGGGGGGGGGGGTTACCCCCTTCAAAATTTCTCACTTTTGCACATGTATATACACACGCACGAATACAAACGCACGAACGAACATACACGAAGTATGGTCAAACCCCCCCCCAAAAAAAATTCTGGCTACGCCCCTGGCACATGCCTGCGTGAAGCGCATATAATCGCCCATCGTAGCAGCTGCACGCCCAATACTTCTTTCAAATGTGCCCACGTGGGAGCCTTCGTCTGTTTTTCCTATTCTTTTAAGCCTAATTTGGCCTGTTGCAGAGCGCCATTTTTAGTTCGGTCCTCATAGGCATCTGCTAGTGACGCGAGCGAGCGCTGCCCATGGTTGCCAGGCGTGGCCACGCATGCGCAAAGGAGACCCATGTGGAACGTACTGCAAAGAACCTCTCCCGACTCCAAGGGGTCAGTGACAGCAAAGCCAAAAGCAGCATCGCGAAAACATCACGCAAATGCTATCATCATCAGCAAACAGCTGTTGGTCAACATGGCGGCATAGCGAGTGTTTACGTTTCTCTTATAGTGAACTAGAACATTTTCTAGTGGTGTGACTGGCGGCGGCTGCGGCCGGCTCGGGTGAAGCAAGATGACACGGACGGCCGGGGA
This sequence comes from Rhipicephalus microplus, assembly GCF_043290135.1. Classification (NCBI taxonomy): domain Eukaryota; kingdom Metazoa; phylum Arthropoda; class Arachnida; order Ixodida; family Ixodidae; genus Rhipicephalus; species Rhipicephalus microplus. The sequence continues at coordinate 391,931,898 of NC_134710.1, read as the reverse complement.
GGGCGCCACTGCGCCTTTTCCTAGCCTCCGGCTGCTCTGGCGCGTTCGTTGGCAGTTGGTGGCACATGGCTGGAAGGGTTGTGGTTTTGCTCGTTTTGTGCGCGCAGTGTTACTCGGATAACTTGACATTATCTTACGTATCTTGGCGTTAAGTAGTCAATGCAGTGAGCGAGATCTATATTGTACCAGCGACTGGGAATATTGCGATGACATGGCGAAAAGAAGAACAGATTCCCACTGTTTTGCACCAGGCTGCCGCACCGGCTATCCGGGCGCGCCGAAAGCATCACTGTTCGCCACACCAAGATACGACTCGCTTCGAAGTATTTGGGAGCGAAACCTAAGAAGAGCAGACAAGAGCCTTACGGAATCATCAGCTGTGTGTGAACATCATTTCGAAGCGCATTGCATATTGCGCGATTACGTTCATGTGGTCCATGGCGTGGAAGTGCGCATTCCGAGAGGCAAGCCGTCTTTAGCTCCCGATGCCATTCCTACGCTGTTGCCTCAGTGCCCAGCCTACCTCTCCGTTAAAACCCCGCAACAGAGAACGGAAAGGAAGAGACCTGCACGTTCAGTTCCACTTCGAGGAAAGAAGCCGCGCCAGGACGTCAGAAGCGCTGACTACACTAACAACGAACATGAGGTGCTTGAAGAACCTGAATCTGCAGAATCCTCGCCTTTCAAGTGTCAGACCCTACGTTCACTAGCACCATCGCCGAGGTGGTGCCGCATTGAAGATGATAGTGTCGGCTTGGTTTTCGAGACGTCTTCGTTGAAAAAGCAAGGAAGGCTTGTTTGTCATGAGCGAGCTGTCATTTTCAAGAAGTCCTCAGGAAACGAAGTTTGTGCTGCCATCTATTGTCAAGGCGTTCTGTGCTCTGAAAAAAACAATCGCCTCCGTTGGCGACGCTGCAGCTGTACTGGATGATGCCATGGCAATGTGTGTTTGCAAGGGAGCAATGTCGGACAACGAATTCAGGCAAATGTTGCTCGTTTTGACGGTGAAGCAGCAACATACACCAACGGACTCTACGTCTTCAGTGCCAAGTGCTCCGGGAAGATCTTGTCCGATGGTAAGTGCGTTCAAGTGCTTTGATCTACAAGCGCCGCATGTATTTATTGTTCGGGTATTTAAACAACTGTTTTTCTTTCGCGTACAGGACATTTGCCCAGAGCGCAAGTCGCATCGAAAGCTATTGTTGACCAGAAAGTCGTGCCAAAAAGCTCATGTGCCTAAGAAAGAAGCCCTTGCCCAGCGCCTGAAGCTTCAGAGGCAAAAACCAGGCGTTTGAAGAATAGCGCCACTGCATTGAAAAATCAACTGAAAACAATGTCAGCTAAAACAAAGCCATCACTGAGGAGGAATTTACTTCTAGGATAAAGCCCTTCCTCCGAAACAGCGTGAAGCAACACTTCACATGTTTAAATCGGCATCACGAAAAAGCGCAAAAGGCATGAGATATTCCAATGAATGGGTTTTGGAATGTCTTATAATGAAAATGAAGAGCGCCAAGCTTTATGAGAAACTGAGGAAAGAAAATATTCTGTCACTGCCAAGTAAAACAACATTGCGCAAATATTTGAAGTCGTACAGAACAGGGTTTGGCTTCTGCCCAAAGATTTTCAATGTGGTGAGTGAAAGGCAGCCACAATGGCGGAATACGCATGCCACGGTGGAATTATTGTAGACGAAATGCACCTTTCTGAGCATCTTTATGTAACAACAACCGGCTACATAGATGGTTTTGTGGATCTAGGTAGCTTTACGTCTAAAGATAAGCACACACCGTGTGACCATGAAATGGTTTTAATTTTCGTACCGTTCATTGTGAAATGGACTCAAATTCCGTCAGTGTTTGCAACAAGAGGAAACGTCAATGGAGGTACCCTGACCAAGATCATGCTTGAAGCCATAATTTTTGCCGAAAAAGCAGGCCTGAAGGTTGACTTCATCACATCAGATGATGCAAGTTGAAACAGACGCATGTGGACGCTAATGGGTGTCAAGGCCTCCTTGAATGAGATCAAGTGCAGTGCACCACATCCAGTAGACGAGCACCGTCAGCTCTACTTCATATCAGATTTACCTCATCTCCTCAAGTGCCTTCGAAACCAGCTGGTATGCTTGGATTTTCAAACACCGAAGGGTCAAGTAAGTACCTTAATCAATCCAAATAACGTGCTATTTAACCTACCACAAATTTTCTTCCAGTCGCTCTAACTTTCAGAGGATTATCACTGCTTTGGTTATATGCAGGGGACTATGCGAGCTATTCGCAAGACTTTGGAACTAGATGGCAGCAAAGTTACCCTGCAGGCTATGCATGGCATCACATCTAGCCATACAAACCCTAACAACTTCGAAAAAATGTGAGTTGGCTTGGCAGTCCAGCTGTTCAGTGAAAAAGTAACACATGGGCTTCAGCAGCACAAACCCAGGCTGGAACATCTGTGTGCTAGCATAGCAGCAACAATTCACTTTTTTGAGTAAGCATTGCAAAATTTTATATTTACCTGATTTTGCGCTACTGTAACTCTTTGCAGCTTTCTTAGCTGCGCATAAAGCTCACTGAAACATTCTTTTCAGGACCATACATGGTGTTATAGAAGTCATGACATCGCGCTTTCTAGCTCAAGCACTCCGCCCCAACTCTCGATCAGCTGAGAAGCTAAACTCTTTTCTAACCTTTTTGTCAGAGTGGGAAGGCCACACAAATGGGCAAAGGGGCTCTCTCAGTCAGTCCACACCAACTGGACTTCGAGTAACACTATCAAGTACCTTGTCGCTGTTGAAGTATTTGACTAAAAATGTAGGTTTCAAGTATTTGATGACGCGCAGGTTGAGCCAGGACCCTGTCGAACATCTTTTTGGCATTGTTAGACAGTCGTCGGGTGCAATACCCACCCGACACCTCAGCAGTTCATTGCTATAGTGAACTGTTTCAGCTTCAGCAATCTTGCGCACTCCGTTTCAAGGGGGAACTGTCAGCCTGCTGTTCTCAGTTCACTCTTGAATGCAGGTGCTGGTGAGCAGAACGCTTGCACTGGGAGGCAGAAGCTAATTGACAGGTTTCTCAAAGATGGAAACCTAGATGCCGCAGATGCCTTACTCACAAAACTGCGCCTGATCATTCTCCTGTTGTTGTGGTATCAAGTGATCGCAGACTAATCATTTACATTGCCGGTTATGTCGCAAGAAAGTGCATTCTCAAAACTGGTTGTGAAGAGTGCATTAACCTTCTTTTGCTCACCAAGGAGGCAGCTGATGATTTGAATATGGCTGAGCTTGTCCGTTTGAAGGACAATGGCGGGTTTTTTTATCCTGCAGGCAAGCTGTGCAAATTTGTGGCCGACCTCGAGGAGTCATTCACAACCTGCTTTAGCCTTTTAGAGCTGCACTCTGAAAGCGTGCTTGATGTGTTAGACATTGTCAAAAAAGCAGCAAACTACGCTTGGATGCCCAGAACATGCTTAAGCCATAGCTGCTGACGTAACTGCATTTTACTTAACGACACTCCTGCATTTTTTTACGAAAAGTATCAATCGAGCTAACGACAAAAGGCGGCAGGCATCAAAGCATTTGAAGTTGAGCAGGTGCTAAATGAGTGTGTACATCAAAGCTGGTGAACATCACGGTCAAGATGTTTCCTGTTACTATTTTTGTAGTGAAGTAAGTTGTCAATAAATTCTTGAAGTGTGGTTTCATATGAACATGGCTGTGGTGTCGTTTTTAATAATTACGCCTAAATAAAACCGCCATAATCGTCAAAAACTTTCGTGGCCATAACCGTGTCGTTTAAACAATGATGGAGAAGGTTCGATTAAGTAAAAGTATGGGGAAAACTTTACGCCCATTAGGCCATTAGCGGTGGCAGGGGGGACTCGTGCGCACGCCTATGGTCCTGCGAACAGTTAGCTTTGCACGTCATCACAATGGTACGTCCTTGTTTGGTGGCATTTATAACAAAAAAAATTGCTCTCGAAGTCAAAGTTTCGCTGACAGCACGAAAATCGGAATGCGGTATTCTTCGCGCTTTAATAGTGACGTGGCCTTCATACACGTCTTTTAAATGTTTGACAACGCTAGCCACCAAAACGTGTGGGCTTTCACCAGTGAGAAGGATGTATTCTTCGAATGGAGTCGATAAATGAGCTGAAAAACACGAAATAACAAGCGAAATTCTAAAAAATGCCGCGAGATCTCGTCTTATGAAAAGTTGCGGTGGCGCTACCTCGTGGCGTCAGTATGAAAACAGCTTGCTCACGCCTCGCTCCTCGCGCCACTAGAAGTCTTCTAGTTCACTATAGTTTCTCTTCGAAAAGCGCGAGTGCCTGCGGCTTCGCTTAACATTTATGCAGTGCAAACAGTCTTCCGAGAGGCGTCCTCCCAAGGGTTCGCGGGATTTCGCTTCGTTACAAAACAACTGGAGTGCCCCGATCGGCAGGACCACACAGGTACCGGCAGTGTATCGAGACGTTTCGCATCAAAATAGCGAGGTGCTGGTATTCTCAACGTTTCTAGAACTAGGTAAGTTGCAAAACTGAGCGATGTTGCGCGGCGCCGCTGCTGCCAGCGACAAATGTGGCGCTGCTGTCGCATCCGGATTCACTCACTGCATGCTCGCTCATGTCACTCCCGTAACCTCCGTTGGCTCTGCATGTTGCAGTGCGTCTTTATCCGTGGAGGCTTCTTTCTGCGTGAACAGTTTTATGCTTCAGCGCGCCCTGTTCTGCTTTGTATGTGTTGCGTGTTTTCATCATGCCCAGATGTGTCGTTCTCGGCTGTAGAGTAGCTACAGGAAATGAGAGACACCACAACATTTCTTTTGTACCCACGTGTACCTGAGCAGCGAGAGGTATGGGACCACGCTATTCCTCGTGCGGATAAGAAACTGCCCAGCACCTCACGTGTGTGTGATATGGTCTTTCATGAGAAGGACATCCTGAAGACTTTCACTCACGTCATATGGTAAGAAGGTACAAATCGCAAGAGGAAAGTGGGACCTCGTCGAAGGATGCGTTCCACGAATATTCCCTAATTCGCCCGCTTACTTTTGTTGCGGGGCCCGCGACGAAGAAGCGAAAGCTGCCTGATAGGAGTGGGGTCTTTTCCAGAATATTATCGGCGAAAAAGAATAGACTATCTCCGAGCACTGAGCTCGAAGACAGTGAAATAAGTCTTGACATGCCGTCAATTAGTGGCGTCATTTCGCTTAAAGACATAGAAAACGTTTGTTTGCATGCTGGCAGAAAGTTGTTGAGGATGGCGAGACAAGATGTCTTGTGGTGTTTCTAGGGCTCAAAGAATAAAAGCGCTATTTGTGCCAAAATGCGTTTTCGTCGCAGAAGACATGACAGTCACCATTAGCAGCCGTCACAATCGCTTAGCCAAGTCGCCTGGCAATGCAGATACCATCACTCTATGGGCCGAACTTCTGGAACACAAAGAAAAGCTGCAAGTGTGTTCATGTTGTCCCAACGCGTCAACAGGCAGACTAGTGAGTAATGACTACAAAGTGCTCACCGATACCCCAAAGTGTGGTCTCTGCTCGAAGCTTTGGCTGCAGCTGTGTTAAAAGGTTTCATTAGAGGAACTCCATAAGAAGCAGAGAGAAGACATACTCAAGAAAATGAACGCACGCGCAGCTTTTCGACGGTATAAGTTGCTGAAGAATGTGACTGACATGAAAAAAAAAAAGCTGACTACATAACCAGACACAAGCCACGAGATTGCGCCACATAGTTGTAAATTGTTTTCAAGCCCGAAAAACACGGCCACAAAAAAAAAGGATGCCAGACATTGCAATTGGGTTTTTCGCGTCTAAAAATCTATTGCGAACGTACACTAACTAGCAACTAACCGACAACTCGTATGCCATGCTATATATATCAAGCATTGTTTATTGTGGGCAGTTCAGAAAATCATAATTATACTGTGTTTGCCTTACACCGCTTAATATAACGCAGTATTAGGCTTCTGCGGCAGCACAACAAATCTCGATAATATACTGTTGGCAAAGCTCTTGCAGAACGGCCGCCACGGCGTCTTGCCACGACGACTACGCGTTTTCGTCTGCAAGCGGAAGCTTGTTGCGCTGCCAGTGCCACCAAACCGGAAGCTGTCCCGGCGCTGTGTGACGCGTAGTCTGACGCGGGGAGTTTTGCAACTTACCTAGTCTAGAAACGTTGGCTGCTATGGCTCCCAATGCGTTCGGTCTGCTTCTACTAGCGCAGTAAAGCCAGGCAACATTGTGCATGGCAACAGTGACGGGCAACGTTTCTAGTACTAGGTAAGTTGCAAAACTAAGCGATGTTGCGAGATGCCGCCGCTGCCAGCGACAAACGTGGCGCTGCTGTCGCATCCGGATTCACTCACTGCATGCTCGCTATAGTGCCTCTCCTGTAACCTCCGTCGGCTGTGCGTGTTGCAGTGGGTCGCTATGCATGGAGGCTTCTTTCTGCGTGAACAGCTTTGTGCTTCAGCTTGCCTTGTTCTGCTTTGTATGTGTTGCCTGTTTTCATCATGCCCACGTGTCGCGTTCCCGGCTGTACGAGTGGCTACAAAAAATGAGAGAGACACGACGACATTTCTTTTGTGCACCGCGTGTACCTGAACAGCGAGAGGCATGGAACCACGCTATTGCTCGTGCGGATAAGAAACTGTCCAACACATCGCCAGTGTGTGATATGCAATTTTCATGAGGAAGACATCCTGAAGACTTTCAATCACGTCATCAATGGTAAGAAGGTACAAATCGCCAGAGAAATGTGGGACCTTGTCGAAGGATGCGTTCCACGGATGTTCCCGAATTCGCCTGCTTACCTTTCAAAATTCGTGACAAAAAAGCGAAAGCTGCCTGATAAGAGTGGGCTACTTTCGAAAATATCATCGGCGAAAAAGAATAGACTATCTCCGAGAACTTAGCTCGAAGACCGTGAAATAAGTCCTGACATGCCGTGAACAGGTGACGTCACTTCGCTTCAAGACATAAAAAAGCGTTTGTTTGCCTGCTGAATGCTAGTGCAAAGTTGTTGAGAATGGCGAGACTGGGTGTCTTGTGGTGTTTCTAGTGCTGAAAGAAGAAAAAAAGAGCGCTATTTGTGGAGAAATGCGTAGTCGTCGCAGAAGACATGACGGCTACTATTAGGAGCCGTCACCATCGCTCAGTTAAGTCACCTGGCAATGCAGATACCATGACCCAATCGGCTGAACTTCTGGAGGACATAGGAAAGCTGGAAGTGTGTTCATCCCAATGCGTTGGCAGGCAGCCTCGCGAGTAATGACTACGAAGTGCTCACCGATACCTGAAAGTGTAGTCACTGGCTTGAGCTGTGTTAATAGGTTTAATTTGAGGAACTCAAGAAGAAGCAAAGGAAATACATGCACAAAAAGGGCCGTACGCGCAGCTTTTTGGCGGTGTAAGAGAGAGAGAGAGAGAAAATTTATTGCGGAAAAGCAGGGAGGTTAACCAGAAAACATATCCGGTTTGCTACCCTGCACTGGGGAAAGGGTAAGGGGAAAGGGAGGAAGAGAAGCACAAACACACATACACACACTCGCACACAGTAGTGTCACAATCGTTCAACGAGGCGGGTCGCTCGCAGAAACTTCATCAGCGCCTTCGTTGCTTTCTGGCGTGAAGCTCGATCTTTCCGACATTCCAAGATTGACTGCTCAGAAAATGGCTGGTCGTCGAGGCGAGCAAACACTGCTGAGAGGGACTGTCGCTGAGAGCTGTACTGGGGGCACTGACATAAAATATGTTCAATTGTTTCGTCATTGTCGCAATGATCGCATGTAGCGCTGTCTCTCATTCCGATGCGGCAGGCAAAAGCGTTCGTGAAAGACACCCCAAGCCACATACGGCAGAGAAGGGTCGTCTCGGATCGGGGTAGGCCAGATGGAATAGTAAGTCGTAGGCATGGGTCCAGGCGGTGAAGACGGGTGTGGAGAAAACCGGGCGTATTCCGCATAGACCTTGCGACATCCTGCGCAAGCGTATTAATCTTTGCTGCTGCGTCGCTTCTTGATAGTGGAATAGGTTCCATCACTCCATTTTCGTGAGCATTCTTAGCTGCATTGTCGGCATGCTCGTTACCGATGATGCCGCAATGGCCTGGTAACCACTGAAAAGATATGTCATGTCCTTCGTCTATTAGGTGATGGTACAGTTGTCGTATTTCGAGCGCCAATTGATCTTGAGGTCCACGACGTAGAGTATTGTGTAGGCATTGGAGAGCTGGTTTCGAATCAGTAAAAATGCTCCATTTTTGTGGTGTCTCTTGGTCAATCCTGCGGAGTGCGCTGCGGAGTGCCGCGAGCTCCACGGCTGTCGATGTCGTCTTGTGTGACGTTCTGAACTGGATGGTTTCGGCTCTTGCTGGGAAGATCACAGCTCCTGCAGATCCTCCAACAGTTGTCGAGCCATCCGTGTAAAGTTTGACATGATCTTTGTATTCTTCGTGTAGCATGAGTAGAATCATCTGCTTTAAAGCTGGCGCCGAGAGCTCCGCCTTCTTGCGAATCCCCGGCACTGTCAAGCGCAGTTTTGGTCGGTCCAAGCACCAAGGAGGTGTTAGTATCCGTTCCGGAGGTGTGTAGACTGTTGGAAGGCACTCACGGAAAGTCAATACTCTCTTACAGAAGGAGGCACTCGGTCGATCTTCTGGAAGCGAAGCTAGGTGGTGGGCAGGGGCGCGAGCAAGGTGTCTAATATGAGCTCTAAGCACCTCCAAAGTAATGTGCACAGTGGCCGGATGATCTTTGGCGATTGCGATGGTTTCCGCTGTTGATGTACAGCGTGGTAATCCAAGACAAACTCTGAGTGCCTGGCCCTGGGCGTTTTCTATTGTGCGTATACTGCTTTTGCAAGCGTTCGTCAGAACCGGCAAGCTATACCGCAGGTACCCCAGAAACAGCGTTTTGTACAAATGCAACATCGCGTGCACTGATGTGCCCCACGTTTTGCCTCCGAGGAACTTGAAAAGTTGTGCGATGGCCGTTAGGCGCTTCTTCAGAGTGGCCACATGGGGACTCCAGCAGAGATTTCGATCGATCGTGACCCCCAAAAACCTGTGGGTCCTGGCGTAGCAGACACTGTGTCCATTGATGGCGATGGGATATGACGTCATTGCCTTCCACGTGAACGCGACCAGCGCCGATTTCTCAGGAGAAATCTCGAGGCCTTGTTCTCTAAGGTACGCCGATATTGAATTCGCTGCTTTCTGGAGTCTCGCACGTACCTGAGGACGTGTTACACCTGATGTCCAGGCACAAATATCATCTGCATAGAGAGATATCTGCACGGAATCTGGTATGCGTTCAACGAGACCGATCAGAACCAGGTTGAACAGTGTGGGGCTCAATACACCACCTTGAGGAACACCACGGTGTGTATAATGTTCAGAAGTCGGCCCATCATCAGTTTGCATAAACAATGATCTCATATGTAGGTAGCATTGGATCCAGCGGTACACTCGCCCACCCAAACCAACTGACTCGAGGGCGTCAAGTATGGCTTCGTGAGAAACATTGTCATATGCTCCTTTGACATCTAAAAATAGTGCGACAGATAACCGTCTGCTCATTTTCTGGTGTTGTACGTAGGTCACCAGGTCAATGACATTGTCAATGGAGCTCCGAAGACGACGAAAACCGGCCATGGCGTCTGGATATATTCTATGGCGTTCTAGGAACCACTCGAGTCTGGCAAGGATCATTCGCTCCATCAGCTTCCCTACGCAACTAGCCAGCGCTATTGGGCGGTATGATGTCAGCTCTAGAGGCGATTTTCCAGGTTTGAGAAGTGCAACCAACCGGCTTGTTTTCCACTCTCTGGGGACCGTTCCATCTCTCCAAGACTCATTGAATACTTCCAGCAAAGCATTTCGTGCTCGATCACCGAGATTGCATAATAGGCGGTATGATATGCCATCCGGCCCAGGCGATGACGATCGATTGCATGAAGCAAGAGCCACATTCAGTTCTTCCATTGAAAAAGGCAGGTCCAGGTGCGGGTCAAGTGAATGTGGCGTGTAATCAGCAGTAAGGGCTTCTGTGCAATTTGGTGGGCCCGCAATCTTCCTACAAAAATCTTCCGCTACCTCGATATCCCTTCTATTTTGGAAAAGGGCCAAGGCTTTAAACGGAAAACGTTGTTGGGGAAATGTGCGTAGGCCTCGCACGGTTCGCCATATTTGAGAAAGCGGTTTGCGAGGGTCTAGACTCGCGCAAAATTTCGCCCACCGTTGAAACTCCAGTTTGTCTATACGACGCTGGATCTTCTTTTGCATGCGCCTGGCCATCCGTAGATCTTGAATGGATTTTGTGCGTCGATATCTACGCTCCGCACGCCGACGAGTCGCACGGAGTCGCTCTAACTCCATGTCCGTTTCTGAGGGCCTTGAAGAATATGCCAGCGTGCGCATCGCACTCTGCGCTGCTTGTTTGATCGCTTGCTCAATGCCAGAGGTTAAGCCTTTTTCACAAGCGTGTTCAATGTTGGTTGTGAATGCTGAAAGATCGATCCTCCGTACGGTTTTCGGCGGGTGGTCGCTAGCAAAGCCTTCGATGGTGAGATAACTGGGGATGTGATCGCTACCATGTGTCTCGATGTCTAAAAACCACTTAACGCTTGTGGCGAAGCGACGTGACACGAACGTCAAGTCCAAACAGCTGCTGTACGTTGATCCTCGCAGAAATGTAGGGCTCCCATCATTAAGTAGAGACAGTTCATGAGTCGATACAAATGAAGCCAGCCTCCGGCCCGTGGTATTGACTTTTGAACTTCCCCAGATTGGGTGGTGGGCGTTGAAGTCCCCTATAATTATCCACGGATCCGGGACGCTCGAAAGAATGTCATCCAGTCTTTGGCAATCAAAACGGGCTGAGGGAGATAAGTAGACACCTATTAATGTGAAGGTGAGGGTTTTCTGCTTCACAGTCAGGCAAACATATTGGTTCTCATCATGAGGCGACACAGGTTGAATGATGTAGGTAAGCTCCCGACGAATATACACAATGACCTTGCTGCTTTCGTTTCGGGTTTTGGACGGGATTGATTCGTAGCCAGATAGCCTGATCGGGTTTGATAATTTCGGTTCACATATTACGATGATTGGGAAAAGGTTAGAAGACACGTACTGACGAAAATCGGAAATCCGTGATCTAAGTCCTCTTGCGTTCCACTGGATGACTGATGCTTCTCTGACGTCTTTGCGGAACGATTGTTGATCTCCTGCCATGACTCTACGCGAGGGAGGCGAGGACTGGGCTCAGCGCGTCCAACACCTGTAACCCGCTTCGAGCGGTTGGAGTTCCCAGGCTTCTTAGTATGTCTGCCATGACAGCGACGAGGGATCGTAACATCGGGATGATCTGTCGATCGACCCTTGACACATCCTCAACGGAAGTAGACTCGGTGGAAGGTGTAGGGCGGCGAGGCCTCGCAGGAGGCTCCTTTGCAGGCTGTGTACGCGGAAGCGTAGGCCACTCATCCGCAGCTGTGAGCTTCTCCACTTCTTTTCGTTTCGTGCTTACTACTTCACTCGTGCTCGGAGGAAATGTATAAATGTGTAAGTGTATAAATGTGTAAGTGTATAAAGAATGTGACTGACATGAAACAAAAAAAAGCTTCATGACTACACAACCAGACAAAAGCCATGGGATTGCGCCACATAGTTGTAATTTATTTTATTGCTCGCAAACCACAGTCACAAGAGAAGATACAAGACATTGTGATTAGGTTTTTTGCGCGTGAAAAATCAATTGCGTGTGTACACCAACTAGCAGCTAATGGACAGACTCGTATGTTATGGTATATATATATATCAATCATTGTTTATTGTGGCCAGTTCAGAAAGCCATAATTATACTTTATTTGCCTTAAACCGCTAAATATTACGCAGTATCAAGTTTCCGCAGCAGTACAACAACAAATCCCGATAATATACTTTTGGCAAAGCTCATTCAGAGCGGCCGCCATGGCGTCTTGCCACGACGACTACGGGTTTTCGTCTGCTAGCAGCAGCTTGTTGCGCCGCCAGCGCCACCAAACCGGAAGCTGTCCCGGCGCCGTGTGATGGGTCGTCTGACGCAAACAGTTTTCCAACTTACCTAGTTCTAGAAACGAGGGGTATTCTAGACGCCTTAGTCGTGCTTCAGCGCGCCGTCGCTATTAGGCTAAGCTAAGTCGATCATTTAAACTGCCATGCCGTACGCCAACCAGCCGTCGGTGCACATCAGCGAGCTGACGGGCGAGAACGTCAAGTTCTTCATCAAGGACACCGACCTGAGTGTGGCGAAAAGCCTGCGTCGAGTCTTTATTGCCGAGACGCCGACACTGGCGATCGATTTGGTCCAGATGGAGGCCAACTGATTGAGGCATGAGTATTTCGTTTTTCAGGGATTCATATGTGTGTGAGTGCCCAAATCATGCTTACAGCAGTGCAACAATAAATGTGTACTCAACCTAAACTTCACTGCTGAGTCACCAAGCGATATTTTTCCCATTCTACACAATAGGGCGTGCTCATCATGCCTGTCAGCGAGATGAAAACAGCAGCGAGCAAAGTGAACACATATGGTCCGGAACCATCCAGCCCATGCTCCTTAGTCAGCTTATGACATATAAAAGCTCGTTCTATGCAGACAGCTCTCAATCAGCAATTTTATGTATGCACAATACTGTCACTTTATTTCCATCTATTCCACACGATCACTTAAATATACTCATGTTTTTTTCAAGGCAACACAATTACTGATCAAGAACACATGAGCAGCCGTATGAAGTGAGTACAACATGATATGAAACACATATCTGAAGGCCATAAAAGAATACTGGGTCAAGTTGTATTATAAAAAATTCAACAAAAATGTCGCCAACAACAAAATAGTAATTTAGCCATAATGATACAGCCATTCTCACCATAAGAGAAGGCTTGATAAGCAAGATACAAATGGAAAGACACAAAATAAGCTTCACACACAAACTAACCATGCAATCTTGTACTTACGATGCTTTGCTTCTCGGTGCCACGCAGAAAGGAATGTCTGCTCGCATGACACTAGCCATCAGAAAATCTTCCAGAATGCCTACTGGAAGCGCAGTTCTGATATGCCTATTACAACATTATTAATCATTTTGTGAATTTTTAGCGAACTGCCCACAACATATCCCCAAGGAAATAGGCACACCAACGTGGCTGCACACTTTGTTGATGGTATGGCTGAAAATGATGATTAATTATGGCTCAGTGCTTTGTAATGGGTGGGCCTCAAAATCACCCACTCACTGTGCAATTCACCTGTTGTGATTACATGTATTAGCGAGACTACTCGCCCTGCATGACGCCTGTATACGACCTTTTTCTGAAGTACTTTCTAGCACTAACGTGTGTCTATAGCACAACACCTGCCTGCCACGCTGAACGCCTCGGTTCGATACCAGCTTGAGTCTCCCCGACTTGTATTATTTGCACCAATAATGAACACCACTAGTGCCAAAACTTATGCTACACAATCTCATTCACACTATCACGTTGAATATTCTGGCATCTTTTAGCCAAAGACAACAAGTAAACATTATCGCTTACTTGACATAGCTATTGGAAGGCTTAAATGCTTGTCGAACTTTTCATTATGTCATGCACAAGCCTGTGCTTCTAAAGGAAGTCCTTGGTAAAAGGACTATAAAGCACTGGGGCATATACTACACACTATAAACTCCTTAATGAGTAACAACAAAACTTCTGTGAGACTTGATTAGGGGCACTTTTCTTTCTCTCAATTTAATCCTCATGAAAAGAATAGACTCTCTACAGCCAAGTGAAATACTCCAATCATGCCAGACTGGTTTGAGCTCCAAGACTATAGTTGGAACTAGTGCAACATCTAAGTAGCAAGGAGCAACAGCATGCCATTATGCACAAAAATTGGACCCAAAAATGCTTGTTTCATTGTGGGATACAATATACAGAAATGGAATGAAATCATAATACTTAACAACAACAACATCTGTGGTTTTACGTCGCAAAACGACGATATGACCAAGAGAGACGCCTTAGTAGAAGAATTTGGATATTCCGATCATCTGGTGTTTTTTAACGTGCACCGACGTCGCACAGCACACGGGCCTCTACCGTTTCGCCTCCATTGTAACGCAATTTCCGCGGCATGGATCGAACCCACGACCTTTGGGTCAGCAGCCGAGCATCGTAACTACTGCTCCACGGTGGCGGACTACTTAGCAGCACTGAAGATCACACTTAGGACAAGGCATTTGAACAGTAACCTCAAAGTACATTCCCGACTACCATTTCATAATGATCAGCACCAGCATAACTTGAGTGACTCAGCCATGATGGTTATTAAGTAAAGCACACGTGGGTAAACAACATACAAAAACTGATGAGCTCATTTATAAAGGTACACTATAAAACCGCAAATGCTTTCCGTTGACACGCGCCCGGCGAATAACCCTTTCCCATAATTTGCCAATCTCGCAAGGGTCTACGTTAGACATCGGCATGTCGTTTCAATCCCGTTTATGGAGGGTGGCAGCTTGGGCTAGTTGGTATGACATGACGGTAGTTATAGCGCGAGAACAGAACGACGACACGGAAACAAGAAGCTCTTCGTGTTCTTATTATCGTCCGTTTATGCAGTAAATATACCGATGATTTGCGGTTTAGATCACTTAAACTACCTGCAGCAGGCCTCATTCCAAATTTTGATTACCTACACAACGGAAGTTTTAAGGTGCTGTTTCGGGAGTATTACGAAGACACTTCTTGTTTCCATCGATTACTTATTAGGCATACATCATAACAAATATTTAGGGGTTATTATTGACTCTAAACTTTCATGGTCTTCCCACATAACTTCCATTTGTTCCAAGGCATCCAAAACACTAGGTTATTTACGTCGAAATATCCATTGCTCCATATCGAGCGTCTGCAAAATAGCCTATTTACCATTCGTACGTCCACAGTTAGAATATGCCTCACCAGTTTGGTCACCTTATCAAAACTATTTAATACAGATGATCGAAGCCATTCAAAACAGAGCAGCCCGCTTCATCACTCAGAACTACCAATGTCACAGCAGTGTATCTCAAATTAAAGGCAAGATTGGTTTACAACCATTGGATATCCGCCGCAAGATAGCTCTCCTTGTGTTGTTTCACAAGTACATTAATAGCAGAAATCAATGCGCTTTCCCTCTACACACACCGGATCGCATGTCTGCACGCATGCGAAATCAGCGCAGCTTTAAGCATATTTTCGGCAAAACACGCGCGTTCAACTTATCTGCTTTGCCACAGGCAATCTCACTGTGGAATGATCTTCCCCGACGAGATAGTTTCAGTCACTAACAATAACGCGTTCCGCGAGAAACTACTCTATCACTGAATCTAGCATCATTTCATAGACATTTATATGAAGGTGCATATACTTGGTGACTATATTTTCATTGTTCTTTTACTGTGATTAGTGTTGCTGTTCTGTTGCATTTATTTGTATATATGAACTGTATACGTTCTCATTTTTTTTCTTTTTTTCTGTAAGCCCCCCTTACCCTATGCTCCAACGAGAGCCTGTAAGGTATGTTAAATAAATAAATAAATAAATAAATATTAGCTGGACATTTGGGAGTGTTATAACGTATTTAGGCTGACTTTCTCTGAGCTACTTTCGAGGGATAGAGGGATTGCGCGTCGCCCTCTGTTCTTAATTTCGTTTTACAACTCGCAATCCTGATAAGGCGCCCCCGAAAATTGCACGTTATGGGGCATGGAGATGGCTAATGATTCCCGTATGAACAAAACAATTGTATTAGTGAGCTCGAATGATTCTCCGATTCACCCTTTACCGGTAATTTTTCATCCGTGGAGTCACGACTTGTACGCAAGGCGAACTTGCAATACTTGTAACATACGTACCTGTAATGCGTTTTTGTAATCTTTATAGACGTTTGCACGAGAGGGGAAGGGGGCAAAGCCTGCCCCATACATGTTAACCTAGTAGGGAGGGGGACTTCAATGATCTACCAATTCCTGCGCTCCCAGTCAGGTAGCCACGGTTGGCACACCAGGCCCGCGCCCCCAAACCCAAATCCTTTTTCGCCACGCATACATAGCGCAAAATGACCATTTGCCATTGGCGTGCTCGGCAGTGTGGCGTACCAACTCTCGCTAGTTGGGGGGGGGGGGGAGGACCTACCTCAACCATCAGTGGGGATATATAAATATATATAAGAGCCTAAAAGAAAAATTACCACAGCGGAAATGTTGGCGAAATTTCACTATATTGTAACATAGCCTCGTAACAATTCCATTCTCCCATAAGAACATAATAGAGTGATTACTCAATTCAGGAGGTGTCTCTTGACGGGAAGAGTACCAGAGTCTTGGAAGAACGCTAACATCATCTTAATACATAAGAAAGGAGATGACAAGGACTTGAAGAATTACAGGTCAATCAGCTTGCTCTCTGTAGTATACAAGCTATTTACAAAGGTAATTGCTAACAGAGTGAAGAAAACATTAGAATTCAATCAACCAAAGGAACAGGCAGGATTTAGAACAGGCTACTCAACAATTGACCACATTCATACTATCAATCAGGTAATAGAGAAATGCTCAGAGTATAACCAACCACTATACATAGCCTTCATAGATTACGAAAAGGCGTTTGATTCAGTAAAAATATCATCCGTCATGCAAACACTGCGGAATCAGGGCGTAGATGAAGTATATATAAACATTCTGGAAGAAATCTACAGGGGATCAACTGCTACCATAGTGCTTCATAAAGAAAGCAACAGAACACCAATCAAGAAGGGTGTAAGACAGGGGGACACAATTTCCCCAATGCTATTTACCGCGTGCTTACAGGAGGTTTTCAGAAGCTTAGAATGGGAACAGTTAGGGATAAGAGTCAATAAAGAATACCTTAGTAACCTGCGCTTCGCCGATGACATTGCATTGCTGAGTAACTCGGGGGACGAATCGCAACTCATGATTACGGAGTTAGACAAGGAGAGCAGAAAGGTGGGTCATAAAATGAATCTGCAGAAAACGAAAGTAATGTACAACAACTTCGGCAAGGAGCAGCACTTCGAGATAGGTAATAGTGCACTTGAAGTTGTAAAAGACTATGTCTACTTGGGGCAGGTAATAACCGCAGAGCCGAACAACGAGATTGAAGTAACTAGAAGAATAAGAATGGGGTGGAGCACATTTGGGAAGCACTCTCAAATTATGACAGGTAGATTGCCACTATCCCTCAAAAGGAAGGTATATAACAGCTGTATCTTGCCGGTACTTCGCTACGGAGCAGAAACCTGGAGACTTACAAAGAGGGTTCAGCTTAAATTGAGGACGACGCAGCGAGCAATGGAAAGAAAAATGGTAGGTGTAACCTTAAGAGACAAGAAGAAAGCAGAGTGGATTAGGGAACAAACGGGGGCTAAGGATATCATAGCTGAAATCAAGAAGAGGAAATGGACATGGGCAGGGTATGTAGCGCGTAGACAGGATAACCGCTGGTCATTAAGGGTAACTGACTGGATTCCCAAAGAAGGGAAGCGGGTTAGGGGGAGACAGAAGGTTAGGTGGGCAGATGAGATTAAGAAGTTTGCGGGTATAAATTGGCAGCAGCAAGCACCAGACCGGGTTAACTGGCGGAACATGGGAGAGGCCTTTGTCCTGCAGTGGACGTAGTCAGGCTGATGATGATGATGATGAGTGATTACTGTTGTGATGGAAAACTAGGGCCTACTTTTCGTTTTCCCAGTGTGCAGCAAAGAGTGACCACTGTCGAAAGGTGTGGAGGACTCAGCTCCCCAACTTTTGTCAATGGGGGAAGACTCGCCCCCCCCCCTTTACGGGTGCTCGGCCCCCCACTTTAGACCTCCCCCTTAAAAAAAATTGGCCCCCGACTTTAGACCTCCCCCCCAAAAAAAACAGCCCCCACTTTAGACCTTCCCCCCCCCCCCAATATAGCCTCACCCCCGTAATAAAATGAAAAAAAGATTCTGCATGCAATCCTGGCCCCATCCTCATTAAGTTGAACGCCTATGTGTATCTTATGTAACTTAAGTTTGATGGCACCTTATTTTGTTTGCAAGTCTCGCACAGGTGATACAGATAATGACGATCCGGAAGAGGAAGCTGACGGTTACCGTGGGGATGCATCACTCGAGATGGCAATCGAACGTAAGCGGCACAAACTTGTGACATCACTTCGTGCTAAGCAGTGCGTTAATGCCGACGCGTTTCATGCCGCCAAATGTAGCTGCTCAAAAGTACTTAGAAGTACAGAAACAATTTTTGAACATTGCGCCAAAACGTTGTCACTATTCCTTGAACACTTGAACAAAATATTGTACTGCATGTAGCAGGAATTACACAATCAAAATACCCTAAATATACTCGCGTGTACCGCACCCGCCTTCGGGATGTGGCCACATGCCGAGAACACAAGCAGTTAGCGTATATGCTTCATTTAGGTAGCGTGCGAGCTATCTGAACCTTAGCATAAGCATCGCGAGATTTCAGGCCGCACCAGCCACACAAAGAGAACATTCTGAAGGTCGTAGCCCGCGGCAAACACCAGCTTCCGAGAGGGAGAGCACGCGTCGTGTACAGACCCGCCGAAGCAGGGCTTGACTGCAGTGTATCCCAACCGCCTGGATCAGGCGACCGTGAATTTATACACGCAGATCATGCCCTACACTTACGGGGACGCCATAATCGAAAGCATTCATGCCATGGAGGAAGGAAAAAACTCACGCCATGGCTACAGTGTTCTAGTTCTAGAACACTGTACCATGGCCCATGGAAGAAGGAAAAAAGGAGTTTTTGTTTCCTCCGTGATTCATGCTCTCACGCGCTCTGCTCTTGCGGATTTCCTGCGAAATGTCATTCCGGAATTGACGTCAACTTGGCGTACTCACGTACAAGTGTACTCGTGTGGTCGTGGTCGTTCACGGGCTTTCGAATTCGAACGGCAGCGCTAGCTCTTTTCGACGCGCGTCAACACGCAATCCGGCCAGCTCAACTGAGGCTGACGCTAAGCAGCGCGTACTGACGCGTTCGAACGCGTACATGTGGTTGGGGCTACTAGAGACCTTGGCACCTTCTCCTTGCCACCCATTGCCTTCCCTTGTTTCGTTGACACTGCGCTCTGGGGGATGAAATGAGAGACAAAACGCATATTTAGTGCGATAACTCCACGCGAAAAAAAAAACACAACAAACGCTTAGACAAGAGATTCGTGAAGCAACAGGATCATTCTGAATTAAATTAATACCTTCGAAAAGTGTTGGGAAACCCACATAAATATCAGGATGGCGGTGCATGGGGGGGGGCGTAACTGCTTTTATCTGGAATTTTGGGTAATACTTTTTTCTTATGTGAGCAATAACCTACACAGCTTCATTACCACGCTCCGGCAGCAGCCTTCACGTTTCCGAGCAAATTTAGCACGTTACGAACTACTGAATATTATTTCCGGTCATGTCATGTGATTGAAATAAAAACTGCCAGTAGTGAATGCCCTCTCTTCCTCACTCCCCGTAGATGACGCGATCTGCAATAAGGTCTGCAGACACCTTTGGAAACCCGCTTAGAAAATGCGAGCATGTTGTTCGGTCAGTGCTGCATCGCAGAGCAGTAGGGTGAAAAGGCACATGTATGCACATAGGCACATGGGAGAATAAATTATATTAGTGGTCAGTAAGCCCCACTGCGGTGGTCTAGTGGCTAAGGTACTCGGCTGCTGACCCGCAGGTCGTGGGACCAAATCCCACCTGCGGCGGCTGCATTTCCGATGGAGGCGGAAATGTTGTAGACTCGTGTGCTCAGATTTGGGTGCAGGATAAAGAACCCCAGGTGGTCGAAATTTTCGAAGCCCTTCACTACGGCGTCTCTCATAATCATATGATGGTTTTAGGACGTTAAACTCCACATATCAATCAATCAGTGGTCAGTAATTGGAATTTACGCTTATTTCGTCCACTCATAAGGAAGCGTGGTGCAGTTTCGAGAATGCAGGGACCATGCATTGGAAAAAGTAAGCATATTTGACAGAGATCTATCTGGCTGGGTAAAATTGTACGTATAAACAGACATTCCAGCCACGTTTAGATCATAGTTTTTAATATTTAATTTAAAACTGGCTCTGCATTTCGAGATCCATTTGGTCTCTTCTTCAGGCGGTGACTTATTTGGGATGGGTCACGAAACGTCGGGCCAGTATTACTTTTGGACTAGTAGTGGCTGGATAGTATATTTATTCGTATGGGACAAAGTGGTTCAAGTTAGGAAGAGGACACGATTTTATGTTGCCCACAAGGTAACAGTGTCACAGGGCATTAGGTCAAGGAATAAATAGAAAAAAAAAGAAAAATAAAGCGGTTTAAACAAATGTGTGCACTAGACAACAGAATATCTAGAGCCAACAATGACCAACCGTGCTGAAGACCCAATTAGTGCATAACTCTGCATATTTTTATGAAATTAGCACTTGCTTTTGAAAGCTATTCACGCGACCCTCACAGACGGCAAATATGAAGCTTCACTTGGAATCTCAGGTGAGATGTTCTCATTTTGCAGAATTTTGTGTTGACCTCTTTCCTACCTGCTTTACATAAAACATTCATGTTCCCTTCCTAAATTCTTCCTGTTTTCAGACTTGGTTCAGGTAGAGACAAAGTTTGGCGTAACAATGTTTGCTGGTACACGTTGCCAGAATGGTGAATCACATCAAGCTGCTATGGCAGAAGCTGCTAATGCCACTCGTTGCAAATGTTTCACAATAATATTTTCTATCTCTTTCCTTGTAAATACTACTATTGCATATATGAACACTGGGGAAGCTTCAAAGCAGAAAAGCATGCTCAATGAACTTAAACGTCATGCAGCATGTATCAAATATCTGCATACAAATTTCTATTGCAGGTATAGGCACTGCTGTGCACAGAACAGTCAAAGAAGTGGGCAACAACTTGCCCAAAGTTCTTCAGAAGAGTGAAGAATGCCTTCACCGTTTATTGGAATTACGAGATGCTATTCTGCAACATGAACAAGAGCAACTGCAATATATTGACCGTGCCAAAGCTATTATGCTTAGTGTTTTTTAAAACTACACACAGAAGTAGTTGGGGCTAATGACCGCACCCTAGCTTTTGAATTGCAGCAATATATGAAAACTTTCTAAAACAGCAAGGGCCAGCATGGATGAACAAAATTTCACATTTTACAATCTTTTGATCACACATTAAGCACCTATGTGAAATTTCTTCAGGCAAGAATGCACTGTTGATACCTTGAATGCATTTAAGTCAATAAAAAAGTTATAGTTCCAGATTGCTTGGCAGCGTTTTCACTATAGGAGAAAATATTACATTTTCTGACTTCCTATCTCGAACCAAACGTTTCATTTATGAACATGTTGGGCCAAATAACGTCATTTCACATAAAACCAGTTGTTGTCCCACTTTTCAAGCATGTGACAGCCAAGAATGGTAACATCTAATATCAGAAACATTCATAACCTATTTTATAACCACTGCCTCCACATGTCACAATGGAAAACAGAAGCAGCCGTTGAGGTGCAGGCACTACTTAAAATGTTTTTTTCTAGACTATATTTCTTTGTCGCTTATCTACAGGACGAACAAGAGGAGGATGGCTCGTTTTGTGTCACTAGCTTGCATTTATCCATTCTTGTGGTTCTTCTCTTTGGCACTACCGAAATAGGTTTTAACGCTGCAGGAATGTTTACGAAGCCGTATGCAATTTCTCATGGGAGACAAAACAAACTGAATGTTAAGTTTATAATGTCACTTTATTTTTCTACCTCATTCGCTTGTTAGTAGTCTTTAAGCCTCGACTGTAACAATGAGTTACTTTTTAAACTATTTCTAAACAAATGTCAATTGTAGAGCAATCGTATCTCTAAAATAAGATGCTATTGGTCCATGGCAGATCTCCCATGGTGCATGCGCCAGCTTAAAAAGAAACAAGCAGTATTGCTTGTTGTCACGCCCAATCACTGTGCTCGTGCAAATATTGTAAATACACTCTTTTTCTGCCGCCCCATAACATCCCTATGTGCAGGGTATCGATCACTGTACCTTTCCCTGCATGGGCAGTTCTAAATTTTTCGAAGAATATTAGGCTGAATCGAATATCTTGATAAAAACAATGCCTCGTGTGGTTATTGTAGATACTTGTCATTTCCTGTTTGCATTATAAAACAGCGGCCTTTTTTTCCCTTTGCAGTGTAGCAGGCAAACGCACACTCGCTAAAACAGAATTCTCGAGTATTTCCTCTAAGCTGCTTTATTGTGATGTCATGAAAATGGAAATCCCGCCAGCGAGTGGTCACTTGGAGAGTAGCGTTAGCAGAAGTAAATTTCACACATGAAGTGCAATGCTGTAGAAGCTATGCAAGAAGTTCGTGGAGCAAGACTTATAACTACGCTTGCTCATTTTTGCTCACATCACATCTTGATTAGAGGCGGTGCAACCTTGCGTTTCTATGCTCTACCTTGGTGACCCAGGTGACCGTTATTACGATGTAACCAGCATGGAGAGCCTGTATGTGACGTCATGTGTAAACTAAGCTAACCAGCTGTATAATAACAGACACTTAAGACATTTTTTGTAAGGCACAAAATATTTTCAGTTACTTCTCACCACAAAAACGAAAACAAAAATTCTGTTATTGGTGGTATGAACACAACTATTTTTCATGGCAAATGTTCCAACTACAAGAAGTCTCACTAGCCTCCACAGCATTGCAGATGATGTCTCAAGCAGAGTGTAGAACTCTGGCAATTGAATTGCTTGTGTATGTCATTAATAAGTTGCTAATGCAACGAGCGAGGTAGCGTAAAAACACAGGTTCTTATTCGAGAAGTGTTAGTCGCAACAAGCTGATACAGGCAGTAACCCAGCAAACACGAGCCACACACGGACGTCAACGTCTTCTTTTACGCTGGCACAGAGCTGGTGCCACTATGCTCTGGTACAATTACTCCCCTTGCAGAAAGGAGCCGACCTGGCGACCTAGGGAAATGACACGGCAAGGGGGTCATAGCACGGTTTGAGGCGTGATATGTATACTGTTTCACGCCCATGGCAGCGTTGGTGCGAAGATAGATCAGTGGCTCAACTTCATAGTTGACAGGAGATGTTTGTCGCACCACACGGTAGAGGCCATGGTATTTCGATGAAAGCTTCGGGGAAAGACCAGGAGGGGTAGACGGGACTCAGAGCCAAACCAGCTTTTCTTGGTTATAGTGGACACTAGACGCAGAGGCATCGTGGTCAGTTTTCTGGCGCCATTGGTCTTGTGCGGTAAATAAGTGAGCGAGTTGACGACAATCTTCAGCATAAGCAGCTGCTTGGGAAAAAGGCGTCGCTTCGGAAACATCAGGCCTGTAAGGGAGACTGGTGTCCATGGAGCATGATGGATCCTGTCTGTTCAGGAGGAAGAAAGGAGAAAAGCCAGTGGTTGTAAGTGGCGCAGAGTTGTACGCGTACGTGACAAAAAGAAGCACTTGGTCCCAATTGGTGTGGTCCTCAGAGGCGTACATAGCGAGCATATCTCCAAGGGTCCGGTTAAAGCGTTCTGTCATGCCATTGGTTTGAGAATGGTATGCTGAGGTTTTCCGATGGACAGTGCGACATTCCATGAGCAGCTCATCGACGGCGTTGGAGAGAAACACGCGTCCACGGTAACTCAGTAATTCACGAGGTGCACCGTGTCGCAAAATGAGATGGTGAAGAAAAAGGACCCAACGTCTTTCGCAGTGGTAGCAGGCAGCGCAGATGTTTCAGCGCAGCGTGTCAAATGATCGACAACGACGATAATAAACCGGTTGCCTCGAAGTGTTGGGTAGAGGACCATAAATATCAATTTCGACGCGGTCGAATGGTCTCGCTGGGCCTGTTAAGAGTTACAAAGGGCCAGCAGTGCAGTGAGAAGGCGTCTCGCGCGTTGACACGTGGTGCATGACCGAACGTACTGGCGAATGTGCCAATACATGCCTTGTCAGTCGAATCTTAGACGAAGGCAAGAGGAAGTCTTGAAAACTCCAGCGTGGCCACATTGGAGGCCATCGTGAAAGGCAGCGCAGATGTCCGAGCGCAAATGACGAGGGATGACAAGGAGCCACCTACGGCCGTCTGTTACGTAATTGCGGCGATACAACAAGCCTT
The DNA here is from genome assembly GCF_043290135.1 of Rhipicephalus microplus. Classification (NCBI taxonomy): domain Eukaryota; kingdom Metazoa; phylum Arthropoda; class Arachnida; order Ixodida; family Ixodidae; genus Rhipicephalus; species Rhipicephalus microplus. Next base: position 391,907,662 of record NC_134710.1, on the reverse strand, counting down.
TACGGACAGCAAAGTGTCTTGCTTGACGAGGAGAGAGCGTGAAGTCATTTCTGATGAACTGTGAGAAAGGTTGTCGAGCAAAGAATTGATCCAGGGATCCTTGCACTGCTCGGATGGCATGTCGGTGATGCTCGACGATGACGAATCGCAGATGGCAGTTGGTAAGCAGGCAAGGTCAGGAGGCAGTTGAGAACGGGATAAAGCATCGGCGTATGAATGTCTGCGTCCTGAGCGATAAATAACACGGATGTATTATTCCTGAAGCCGTAAAGCCCAACAAACGAGGCGGCCAGTAGGATCTTTCATGGATGCTTGCCAGCATAAGGCATGGTGATCTGTGACAACATCAAACTGGCGTCCGTAAAGGTAAGTGCAGAATTTTCCTATAGCCCAAATGACAGCCAAGCAATCCTTTTTCCGTGACGGAGTAGTTGGACTCTGCCTTCGTTAGGATATGGCTGGCATAGTCGAACACGTACTTGTCGCAGCCATCTTTGCATTGAGCGAGAATGGCACCGAGGCGGATACCACTTGCATCCGTGTTAATTTTAGTGGGTGCATTGGGATCGTAGTGGCGGAGAACTGGCGGAGACGTGAGTATCCGGCGCAGCGCCGTGAATGCGTCATCGAAGTGGGAATTCCATCCAGAGAGGTCCACGCTACGGGAAAGAAGCTGAAACAGGGGGGCAATTATAGAGGCAAAATTGCGGATGAAACTCCGAAAATAAGAACACAAGTCTACGAAACTACAGAGCTCCTTTAGGGCTTGGGGCACTCAGCAATGGCACGCAGTTTGGCAAGGCCTGGCGATATTCCTTCTTTTGAAACGACGTGGCCGAGACTTGCGAGTTTGTGGGCGCCTGACTTATTAATAAAGTTTTCTCCCTCTCTCTCTCTCTGGGTGCCAAAACGACATTTCTTGAAGTTTAGTTGGAACCTGGCTGCCGCAAGGCACTGGAGAACTTGTTCCAGACGGGAAAGATGAGTTTCGGAATTCACTGAGAATATAAATATGTCGTCTAAATAGCAAAGACAGATGTGCCATTTAAGTCCTCTGAGGACACTGTCCATCATCCTTTCGAAAGTTGCAGGTTCATTGCAAAGACCGAAGGGCAATACAATAAATTCATATAAACCGTCAGGGGTCACAAACGCCGTTTTTGGACGGTCTGGTTCGGCCATTGGCACTTGTTAATATCCAGAGCGCAGATAAGTGAAGAGAAAAACTCCGCACATTGAAGGCAATCCAAGGCGTCATAAATGCATGGCAGGGGATAAACACCCTTGCGTGTGATCTTGTTTAGTCGACGATAATCCACGCGAAACCTGATGGAGCCATTCTTTTTTCGCACGAGGACCACTGGCAAAGCCCAAGGACTGTGAGTGTTGAATAACACCACGTTGCTGCATGTCGTCGACGTGTTGAGTGATGACGTAACGCTCAGCCTGCGAGACGCGGTAGGGGCGCTGATGAAGTGAATTATGATGACCAATGTCGGTACGGTGAGTGACAACTGACGTGCGTCCCAGGGGAAGTTGTCCGTGGTCGAAGGAGGCGCTGAAACGGTCAAGTAGTTGAATGAGCTGATTGCGCTGGTCTTGTGTAAGCCCGGTGTCCACGATGCGCAACAGAACGTCTTCGTCAGGTAGTGAGGGCACGGTGGCAGCTGTGACAGCATCCATGAATATCGGCATCGTATCAGAAGGGGCATCGAAAAGAAAGATGTTGTCATAAGTGTAAAGACTCCCAATACATTCGCCATGCAATAAGGTAGCGGGACAAGGGAACGGATTGCACACGTACACGGCACCGGAGCCATTGGCAAGTGTTATGACGGCAAACGGGACGACAAGGTTCCGGCGACGAGCGCATTCTTGTGGTGGCATAAAGAGGGCAGTTGACTCGGGAACGGAGTTGCACAAAAGAGATACCGCGGACACTGAAAAAGCAGAGTTGACGACGTTAGCGGCGACGATCACCTTTTTGGGTGAGCGAGGGAGATCTATGAATGTCGTGCTGAATGGAAACAAAACGAGTTGAACATAAGCGCAGTCGACAACCGCATGATTAGCAAAAAGAAAGTTCCATCCCAGGATGATTTCATGAGATGCATGCAGAAGGACGCCAAATTCAACGATGTAAAGCACTCCTAGAATCACACCACGAGCACTGCTTACGGCAGAAACTTGGACTTGTTGCGAACTCGCTGTGCATAAAGAAATTTCACCCACTGGAGTCGTCTGTTCAGTTTGCGGCATAACATTTCACTGATTACACAAATAGCGGCACCTGTGTCGCCAAGAGCAGTTGTGTCGAAACCGTCCACAAACACGGCAATCCCGTTAGGGTGCGAAAGGTGAGGCCTTAAAAATTTTGACGGTGGCGCAGCTCTTGCCTCAGGAACTGCGACTGTTAGTTTTCCTCCTGGGCTTGGTTGGAACGGCGAAGCATGGGGGAAGGAGATCGAAGACGGGGCGAAGGAGATCGACGTCGGCTGAAGTCTGGTCAACGTGAGCGGGGTGGTCATGTGCATGAGGTGTCGCATGCGATTCTGATTGCCGAGGTATGTTGGCGGAATGCTGAGCATCGCTAAAATTGAATCCACGGCAACAAAAGTAGCGCGCGACATGTCCTGGAATACCGCAGTTTTAGCAGACGGGCAGGTTATCCGGAGTACGCCAAGAGTTTCCAGGTGCTCGAGGTGGTGGAAAGGGCCGATTTACTGGATAAACCGAAACTAGTGACCTGTAGTAGTTGGTGGCTGGACGACGGTATGAAGGGAGTGGCGATTGGGCAGGAGATCGGCGGACGGCTTCTGCATAAGTCTGCGGTGCAGCAACTGTGATTGGGGATGCGGACGAAGGGAGAGGCTCGGCAACTTGCGTCTGAATAGCACGGCGAAGTGAGTGATCCAGTGCTGTCGGGGTCTCGTTGATGGTGGCGACAAGAGAGAGCTGTCGAGCAACTTCCTCCAGGATTTACTGTTGAATTTGAGAAATTAACACGCTGTAGTTGGGGCCACTGCATTTGCACTCCAAAACCGAAATATTCGCTGTTTGCGTATTATCGCGTTGTGTAGAAATTCGCTGCTTGCGCAGCTTATCGAAGCTTTGGCATAGCTGCATCACGGCCGTGACGGTCTATGGGTCTTTGGCCACAAGCATATCAAAAGCGTCGTCATCAATGCCTTTCAATATATTCTTTATTCTGTCAGCCTATGTCATGCTGGCATCAACTCGCCTACAGAGGCTGATGACATTCTCAATGTAGCTCATGAAGCTCTCACTATTTCGCTGAAATCGTCCCCGCAGACCCAGTTCAGCGCGAAGCTTGCGCATGACTGGACGACCGAAAAACGAGGTCACGACATCTTTGAAAACCGACCTGGTGGGTAAGTTGGCTTGGTGGTTGGTGAACCATAGGTTGGCCAAATCCGTCAGGTAGAAGATGACCTGAGTCAGCTCCGCAGGGTCATCCCACTTGTTAATTGCTGTGGCACGCTTGTACTCTGCCAGCCAGTCCTCGACATCATGATCTTCAGTGCAGTTGTATAATGGTGGGTCACAGAGACGAAGTACACCAGAACACATGACAGGCGGCAGCGTGAAAGAGGCTTGTGGGGGATCGACGCACTCGGTCATCGTGGACTGAGATTGTAGCTTACGGCTGCGGAGCTCCACGACGTTACCCAGCACGTTTCCACCAAATGCAACAAGCGAGGCTGCGTAAAAACACAGGTTATTAATCGAGAAGCGTTAGCCGCAACAAGCTGCTACAGGCAAGAACTTGGCAAACACGAGCCACACACGACGTCAACGTCTTCTTTTACGCTGGTACAGAGCTAGGGCCACTATGCTCCGGTACACTAACATGGTTGAACTTCGCGTACTGTAATATAGTGTGCAAAGGGGTTATTTAGTAAACTAATGGTATGAACCAAGAATGTGAAGTGATAACTCAGCAGATCCTGATCAAAAATTTACTTAGGTATAAATTTCCAAGTTTTTCACTTTTTCTGGCAACACAGTAGTTTGGCTCGCATGTTTATTACTTATAGGTCAACTGCAAATGATGAAAACTGCACTCGGAGAAATTCTTTACCGGGTTTGTGAGACAGGCATATCACGAGAAGGCTAATCCCCGCCGCCTTGTAACAGCCCTGTAAAATATTATAATTAGGTTTTTTCACTTTCTCTCATCACATCATAAGTGCTTTCTTGGCTCTGAACGAGTTGCAGCTTCTCAATATTAGCTCGAACCTATTATCTGACCGAATGAAGGATAAAAACACAGCCTTTCTTTGAAGGAGTATAGAAAGAAGAATAAAAAGTCGTGCATTTATTCCCAGCACAAAGGAAGAAGTATCAGGCTTCTGACGGGCGGTCGCCAATGTTCTTTTCAGTCCATCCTGGTCTTGAGGTGCTTCGTGGTGACCTTATCTTTCTCGATGATGTGCACAACGCCACCCCAACCCGAGAAGGAGTCTCTATTGAAGGCATTTATGAGTGCCTGCGCGGTCGCCTCGAACAGTTCGTCAGGCCCCATGTCCGGTTCCCAGAGCGTCTCACACATGCCGTAGCACTGCTCTTCGCACGTACCCGAGATAACGAACGGTAGGCTCGTCGATGCAGCCGATCAGGTTCATCACGCAGATGTAGGGCTCATTTATCACGGGGTACAAGCCGGCCACTATGTGCTGCACGAAGTACGGACCGAACGGCGCTCATACAGCAGGTAGGAGATGACCGAGCCGAGCGTCTCGGAAGTTACAGAGCGGCCCTCGTGCAACTCGTACAGGTTTATGCGGAACTTAAGCCGTTGTGCTACCGTCTTCGTGTCCGTTGCAAGGACCGGCAGGCCGCAGTAGAGCTTCGGGCCCATCTCGAAGATGCGTTCGAAGACCAGCGAAATGGTGTGGCCGCGCACGCCCAGACGCCAGTCGGCTGCGATGGCGACGCATTCTATGCCCTTCATGGCGACCACGACGCCTCCGTTGTAGGACATAATACTCATCTTGCCAACTTTCGGTTGTACAGCACGATTGAGGAACACAAACAGCGACTCACGAGCTAGCAATGACTCTCCAAACTTCTTTGGCAAGAATGATGCATATCCAAAAGGCGCTTTTGGATCGGATTGGTTCTGTCAGTACCGCATTGGCCGGACCGCGTATGCATCTTAAAACACCCTGCTGCAAACTTTATTCTCACTCAACAACTTAGATGGTTTGCGTAAAACTCACAACAAATATGCAGTGTTGTACTTGAAGTACAATTACTGATGGCGGTATTTATGTCCCTGTAAAGCAGTGACCAATGAAGTGCTGTCAGCACTGTGTTTAGCCGAAGTCGGTGGTTTCGGTAAGAACGTAACAACTATGCCGATCGTTCATTCCTGCAAATGAAAGCTATGGCAAATGAGCCAGAATGTTTTTTCTAGAAGAGTTGTTTCTTGGAAAACTTGCTATGACCAGGTTATCGAGGGAGAAGTATTGGCCTTCGACCAGCAGACCAAGGCTCTCATGCTAAGTATTCTTTCGGCAATCGTGCTGCTCGTTGTACAGCTTCCATCAGTGCGTTCGGAGAAAAGAAAGTGAAAACGTGCTTCGCAAGACTCGCCTCGGCTTTGCTAGTGTGCTGCTAGTGTTGCAGCACCCAGCATTCTTCACTTTCAGAGCTTATTAGGTAGACGTGTTCATTGAAGTAGGCTCGCTTTGTCGTGTATCTTTCTGACATGAAAAGACGGTTGAGCCGATGCTAGGTCGCAGCAACTTGTTACCGGCCTCAGCGATGCAATCATCTGACGCGTTGCCTAGGGCGCGGGCATGCACTTGTGCTACGATAATCTAGGCGGCTGAGTGTTTTGGCACTGTTCACGTTCACCAAGTGGCCCTTTTCTTAATGCGTAATTTGCTGTCACAGCATCCGGCACTTTTGAAATATCCATTGCTAATGATAGGGATGTGATATCATGTTTTCAGGTTATATGTTTAATGCCTTTTCAGCCTTTACCCACTCCTTCAGCTTCTTTAGTGTCCCTTTGGCGTTGCTTGACATGGATGTCATAGGTTCAATTAATAAGGGCGAAATGCGTGAACGCTCGTAAACCTCGATTTGGGTGCGTTCAAAAAGTGGTATAAGTTAATCCGGTTTTCCTCGCTACTGCATACCTCATAATCATGTAACATGCGAAGCCCGTGAAATCTGCGCCGCGGGAAGTTGAAGTAAACAAACAAAAAAGAAAGGAAGCATGACGATGCATTGGACGTAATGGCTTGATGTCAGCGCGTTATGCGCCTTCATGTTGTAACACTCTTCATGTGCTGCTCCTTGACCCAATTGTCTCAGAGAGTGCCAGTTCTAGCGGCAAAGCCAATGTCAGCGACATACGCATGGTCAACCTAAACTTCGTCTCGGAGTTGACCGTAAAGAAGGAAGCCAGCTCCGGTCAGCTTACACCACCGCAGCCCTTGAACACAGAAAAGGTGCGTACTCATTAACATTCATAGTTCATAAACATCCCTAATTCTTAGTCTTTGAAAATAAATGTTCCATGTGTTTCCATTGATAAAGCACTCTTCAGTTTCTGCATTTTTCGCAGCGGCCTCAACTTTACTTACAGCAGAACTTGTGCCCTGGCCGCACCGACAACTTCTGAACAGTGTAGTATAGCTACTGCTGTTCGATTTCTATATTTTACTTACACAATGGGTCATCTAATCACAGTTTTTCAGTTTGTTCACATGGTGGCTCAACGAACTTTAATCATTCTTTGCTCTGAGATTGTGTTTTTCTTATGGTAAGACCACCAGTACTTCAGCTTTTATCATTGAAACAGACTTTGCCTAGGACTGATGGCTTCCAACTGTGTGCTTCACGTTAAAATGAAGACACCTACAATTAAAAAAATGTATTCATGGGACCACTGGGGGTCGAATATACTTATGTACTTTATTCATTTCTATTTCGTTTGAAACCTCTGCAAGAAATATCCATAAATATCTCTTATATCATTCTGCTGCTTGTTTATTTCCAAAACGCGAAGATTTATTGGTCTTCGCCAGTGTTTGTGATGGTCCCAAGTAACGCAGAATGTTATCCCAACCAACGTTGAATAAAAGTGCCCAGATGTCAGTCAGCAACGTTGCCTAAACCCACTTAACGTCCTCTTTTTTGATCACATGATAACATTGCTTGTAACATTCAGGACGATATGCCAACAACTAGGATCACATTTTCAACAACACAGCATTGTTTCCGGAACATAGCCGCAACATAATGTCAACATGCCAACAACGTGATGGCAGCATACCAACAGAATGATGTCATCATTGCTCTGTGACGTGTTGACTTTCATGCGACATGCGCAGAAAATTCAAACTACTGTGTGTGCGTTATTATGAAAAGGCATGTTCACTTGTTACGGGAACCGCCCCGAAGCTTCTGGCTAGGAAAAAAGCTCTGGTATAGTGTGAAAAACTGCATTAATATTGTCCATGCACAAAAACTGTTTCGCAATAGCACCTCATCAACACATTCGTACATGCATAAACAAGTGGTGCTGGAACAGCCAAGCTAAAAAAATGTCAATACACACTTGTGCATGTCCGTAAGACCAAAAATACTTTTCAAATTACAAAGCTTCTAACACATATGATACACATACTGCATTGTTTTAGAGCATTGAAAAATGTGGTATTGCTCTGTGTAAGCAATGACTACAATAAGTGAGCATGTGTTGAGGGTGCAGTATTTTTATGCGCAGAATTTTGCAGCAACCATGAGGACATGCAGTCGCACAGCTTAGGGAGGAAAGAACATGCCGAAGTGCCTGAATGCCATATGAAAGAAAAAACAAAACATTTATTTACGAAGATTACCTTCTTCTTATTTATTTGTCGCTGTCACTGAGTAAAACATGAATGGGAGTGTTACAAAACACATTTAAGCATTCAGTAATTAATAGAAACAAAGCACGTTGCAAGTTTCTTTCATACTATGTCAACTGCTGGGTCGTAAAAAACAAATACACATGCAAAACAAAAATACAACTTGTTTATACAATTTTAGCAAAAGTTTGACGAAAAAAGCTTTTATCTATAGTATCTACAATATCAGTGGGGAAGTGAATATGCAAGGAAGAAGACACTGGCGAAACTGCAATGTGTTAAATACATAGGAGGACACGAATACCATAGACAGCCATTGCCTTCTCGGTATTTTTCCAACAGTGATGCATGCATTGTATAGTGTGAGGATTGCCACTGCTGTTGACTGTCTGTGTCATGATTTCATGAACAGAGACAATATAGCAGCACTATAAGACTGGCATATCCCACTCAGGTTTTGCTTGTTCTGACGCAGCTTAAAAGGTTCAAAAAGAGAACTTGTTTTTACCAAAACAGAAAAACCTGTGGATATCTGTGTAGCAAAATATGTGTCACGTCAAAAAAAGCTTATCAGTTTGAAAGCAACTGACCTTCATGATTACTGTCTGAGACGTGAAAAGTGGCTCATTAAATGTGACCGATTGATTACATAAAAAAATATGCCTTTTAAATTCAAGGTAGCTGACACCCGGTCAGAAAAAGTCAAACGCGATCAGTGGAGAACTGCTCAGGGTAATTCGCACAAAACAGTTACCTCCAAGCCACAAACAAGTGAGAAATATTGATTACGAAACAAATACACAAGTCATGCAACTATTTTCTATTCAGTTCATTACTAAGCTGTCCTTTTGTTCATTGGATGATTAAACTGCCTTACACAATTATTCTTGTTCGTTCAGTTCAGATTTTATTTTTATCTAGAGGTGAGCTCAACTTATTTTTATATTGTTATGCACTGACTTGCATAACTGTCTAGTATTTTTCATTTATGCATTTCTTGCGTTGTGTGTGGCACTAATTTTTGCATTTCAACTTTTTTGGATTTGCAGTGAATGCAGCTTCCAAGTTGATACTTTGTATCGAGTGGTTATGCGCATCTTTGGAAAAGCGGCAAGTATTTTCACTGGTTTGCGGACGTCGTTAGGAACTTGATTTTTCAAAGGTTTTCAGAACGAGTATTATGACCGAGTACCCTCTTTCTCAAAAAAATATAACACCATATATATCAACTACGAGTACGCATACAATCATACTTGTGGGCACAGGAACACCAGCAGGCACAGGAAATGCAATCTTTTAGAGTAGAATGACAAATGGACACCAACCTCCATCACCATCAGAGAAGCAACCAACAGCCATACCACCACAACAGTTCACATGCCCAGTGGAGTTCACATATGCAAACTGAGCAGCATGTTGAGGTTGCCAGTCTTTGCTCGAGACTTTGAGATTGCGAGGCAATCGGTTGGCAATGAGGGCCTGCATTATCAAGAAGAAGTGATTAGACCCATACTAGTAGCTTATCAAGCAAACAAAATAATTAAATCAGAATACTTCCGTAAAAAATGCAGAGAATGGGCTGACAAAATCTGTCAGCAACATTCTATGAAAGCTGTGCCAGAACTACAGAAAGCTATGTAATAATGCACAATCCAGCAGTGAGAAAACACAGCAGTTGATTGATTGATTGATATGTGGGGTTTAACGTCCCAAAACCACTATATGATTATGAGAGACGCCGTAGTGGAGGGCTCCGGAAATTTAGACCACCTGGGGTTCTTTAACGTGCACCCAAATCTGAGCACACGGGCCTACAACATTTCCACCTCCATCGGAAATGCAGCCGCCGATGCCAGGATTCGAACCCGCGCCCGGCGGGTTAGCAGCCGAGTACCTTAGCCACTAGACCACCGCGGCGGGGCACACAGCAGTGAAGAAACTTAAATAGTGCAGATATTCAATTTGTGGGGCTTTATTGAGCTGAATTATTGGTTCCTTAATTATTAATGATTTCAAAGACACAACGTTTCGAGCTTATTTACAGTCCTAATTCAGTTCTTCAGCTCAAACATATTCAGTCTAGATTGTTATTTTGAAAGTGGCAATGTTCATTGAACTAATTATTATAAATAATGCACAAAGAAAATTGTTAGTAGTTTAAAACTGCAATATAAATATGGTGCTTACCAAACAAATGGCGCTCACAGCGTAGTATTCCTTTCTGTCACTCCTCATCAGCTGCATTGGTGGACGAGCAAGATGAAATTCTGCTCCTCATTTTCTTCTTCTGGCACCTGCATAAGTACCTAAAACAAAGTAAAAAAATTCATTCAAAACACCCAAATTAAATTATCAGCACGTTTTTTGGTACGCCACAGTATGCAGCCGAGTTAGCACTAAGGAGCAGATGTAGATATGTTCCAAAAGACAGGCCAGTTCATAATTAAAAATTAACACAGCAAAATATAGTAAAAACTACATGCACGTTTCGCCAAATATGCAGCTGGCATCTTCAGTATGCCCTGGCACCAAATGAGCGGAGGTTACACAGTTCGCTGCTTGTCCCGTATGTCGCTTAGTATGCGGCCGCGGTTGTTGTCGCGTGCCAACTCGTCACACTAATAAATTACGGCTCGAGAAGATTTCTCTTGTCCCACTTTTGTTCCCGAACTAGCGTTGTCTCATGAATGAAGTCGAAGGCATGTACCCTAGTCGAGCAGTGTTCGTCGAGTTTTGTCTTATAATGTGTGGCATGGGTGGCTTTTGCAATGTTTCCCTTGTTCTCTTTGAGCCCTGTTGATCGCTTCCTGCCTATTTCACTCATGCATTAGGTTTAGCATACATAATTGTTCAGCACTTGCAGTCATATAGATAGAAAACGTTGTTAATAAATTGAAACGAAGTCATTATCTGAGGAAATTTATCAACGACACCCAGAAACACATGCAAAATGGAACAAGAAAGATGCTGCGAGAAAACACAAAACCGATTCTTTCTGTACCTTACGTTGAAGGTTTTCCAGACTCTGTTCAAATAGCACTTCGTTCACTGGGAAATAAAACAATTTTCAAGCCTCATTGTACCTTGATAAACGTGCTCTCTAAGCCCAAAGAGAGCACCCTGGTGAACGATCAAAACAGGGTTGTTTACGTTTCTGTGAGATGGCTGAGACACCACTTATATTGGCAAAACTGGCAGGTAGTGGTCAACGACTTTTAATGAACACAAAGGGAACATCACAAAAGCCAGGCATTCTGAGACAAACCTCGTCAAACACTGCTTGAAAATGGGGCATGACTTCGACTTCCATAATTCGACGACGCTGGCTAGGGAACAAAAGAGGGGAAAGAGAAAGCTTTTCTGGTCGTGGTTAGACCGTCATGACCAGTCAGCGTGCAACAAAAATCGCGACCTCCATCTGGATGAGTAGACACATATAAGACATTCAGAAAATTCGGTCACCTCCACACATTTCGCGCCAGTGCACATTAAGCATGCCACTCACATAAGAGGCGAAATGTCTGTGTAGATTCGTTATAGTTTGTTGTATAAAGTCGGAGTACTTATTATGATCACTAAGGAGCAGAGTTTAATTTTCATGTTGATTTGGCATATGTTCAAATATTTCCAGAGGAAAAAAAATTTAATTCAAACAAAAAACAAATATTTATAGACTTGCTTTTCTATCTTTGCGTACATAATTCCCTCCTGAGGCAAAATAAACATTGCTGCTCAGCATTCATGCCATGTGTTGACTACTGATAATCCTCCATCATATAATTATGCTATTGCCAGTGGACTGTTTTCTTTGAAATTGTTATCTATGCGTCTCTTCTATTTGGCTACACAAACTGTGTTAATTCAAAAAGGGCAATAGTTGACCACCAAATTTTTGGTTAGTAGTGAGCTCAACGAGTGCTGCTCACTCTATCAGCTTGCTCCTTCTAAATTTAAACCATCAAAACGAACTTGACTCAATTTCATGCTTTGCCTTAAGTAAAACTCTAAAATTTCCCAAATATTTAGAATAGGACAAGCTTAGTTCCTTGCTCTACGTTTTGTCCATGCATTTGCCTTAAGTGAAATCCCGAAATTTCCCAAATTTTTTAGAATGGGACAAGCTTAGTTTTTTGCTCTACATTTTGTCAGATAAGATTAAAAACTTTATGTACTTCCTCGTCATGAAGACACTGCATCAGTGGCTTCGTAGAGGCATTCCCTTGAAGATCATGTTAAGCTGTAAATTGACAACAAAACATGGCTAACTCACGTAAAATGCCTAGCCTTAATTATACCGGTATATCTTATATTAGCAACATTTTGCTTTATGCAAGGCAACCGAATACCTGCATTTTACGGCATTTCGTTTACAACATACTATTTTTCTGACACTCAAAGTATTCTAATATGTATCACTCTATAATCTCTCTGTCAAAGCTTAAAGCACACTGAACAAAAACAAGAAAAAAAGACAAAAGCATCAAAATTCCACTTGAGAGCAGCTTCTGTTCCGATAAACCATTTACTTTCAGTGTTTTTCAAGATCTGCCTGTATTTTTCAAACATTGCTAGCAGGCCGCAGCTGCACACCAGTCTTTGTGAGGCAGCACCTCGATGGGCATGATTTCAGACGTCCCTGCGGCATGATTGCAGATGTCCTGTCCTGCTACTTCCCTTTCTCCACTTCTGCTTCACATCATGCCCTCTTCCTCTTCAACAGAAGTGCTAAGATGGCCCCCTTTTTCAGGGCTTTACTCTTCAACCGGTAGCATCATTCACTACCGGTGCTATTGATATTCGTTATAGGAACCCTACAGGGGAAATGTAGTGAGTTCAGAGGCACGAGCAATAGCTGGCGAGGTTTGCAAACTCTTTTCAGGGGATGTTAAATGTCACCTCCTCTACTTGGTCACGTGGCCACTAGAGGTGGCAGTTTGTAAAAAACACCAGAGCAGATGACATGTGCACTGGCATTCCCTTTATTAGTGGACCCCTCTGCACATATACTGCGGGTGTTGCGCATGGTCCGCTTGATACTTATGTCGCTACAAACAGAAGCTAGCCGGAAAGCTATCTTTTACAACTTCCTGGCTATCATTACACAAAGCCCGTTTTCCATGCCTTGCAGTGAGCGAAAAAATGGTGATTTCATGGGCATGAACGGCGGAAGGAATTCGCCAGCCAAAACATTACTAGCCTCATGCATCGCTAAACAGATGTATTGGTTGCCACTTTCTTTTTCTTTCTCACATAGTGAAGCGTACAGGCACGAATGTACAACAGTGAACCACGTTTATTGGGAGCGAGGCTTTTTATAGCCTCTGAAGGATATGCGCACACAAGTGCGCAGTGGCAGTGACATGTGCAAATGACGATGCATCAGCCTTCTTCCCCCTTAAGGCTGGTAGCGATCCGGCGGGCGTCGGTTTCTGGTGAACCTGCGTAACATGGTTTCACCAGGATCGAACTCTTTATTGCCATCCGATTGCGCGCCGCTGGCGTCACTTCAACCCAATTGTCATGCGTATTTGGTCGGCTGTCTGTGTTTGGCGCACCTGGGCTCTGGGGTTCTCTTGAGGTCAGTGGTGCACCGGTTTCGCCAGCTTCCGTCTGCGGTGCCTCAACCCCGGGCTCTTGATTGATTTCTGCTTCACCGGCAGCGAGTCCCGTGATGTCGGTTTCTCTTCCTCTCAACTGGTCATAATGCCGGCGATGATGTTCGCCGTCTGTGGCCTTGATGGTTGCCATGCGGTGGCCTGCGGGGGTCTGTACGACGCCAGCCGTAGTTCCTGTACCAAACAGAGTCTCCAACTTGGCGAGTGGTTGCGGGGTGCTCCGCATCTGCGTGAGAACATGGCCGACATGACACGACGTTATCCAACTTGCATCGAGGCTCAAAACCCAGCAGCATGAACGCTGGCGTTTTCCCGCTGGGCAGAGGGGTGCGGCCATACTGCAACAGAATTTGGTCTAATCGGCCTTGCAGTGTGCCTCTAGCGATCTTGCGCAGTCCCAGTTTAATCGTTCGCACTGCCCTCTCTGCTAAACCGTTGGACTGCGGATTATAAGGCGCGGTGCGAAAGTGGCGACTTCCGTTTTCATTCATGAACGACTGAAACTGCGCGCTAGTGAACTGTGGCCCGTTATCGGAAACCACGGTTCGGGGCAGGCCAAACCTACTAAACATTGATTGTAAGGCTTCGATAGTCCATCCTGCGCTGGCTATCTTCACTGGGCTCACCTCTATCCACTTCGTGTGCGAATCGACCGCGATGAGCAACATATGTCCGTCAACCGGGCCGGCATAGTCTACGTGCACCCTTGACCACTTTTTCTTGGTTTCCGGCCATGGCACAGGCTCCTTGGCAGGTGGCATGCTGCTACACTGCACACATACAGGGCAAGTGTTTACCACACGTTCAATGTCCCGATCCAGCCCAGGATGCCAAAATATGGAGCGCGCCAACTTCTTCATCGACGTCATCCCTTGATGAGTCTCGTGCAGCATGCGTAGTACGGAATTCCGGGCGGCGATCGGAATTATCGCTCGGTGGCCCCAGTAGACAATGTTATTACTGCACACAAGCTCGTGTTTTTTGAAAAAGAATGGACGTAAGTCTGGTTTTGATCTCGGTAGTTTCCTAGGCCAGCCGTCGCGAATATAGACAGCGACTTGCTTGAGGGTGCTATCTGCTTTTGTCGCCCGGGCCAAATCAGTAGACTACATCAGGGTGGTGTCTAGTTGCTCAGCAAAAAGCACGTACTCACGGGCGTCGTTATTGATGGACTCCATGGTACTGGCATCGTGCTGGTAGCTTGCCGGAAGGCGGCTCAGGGCATCAGCTACCGGAAGGGTTTTTCCTGCCTTGTACTCGATCGTGTACGTGTAGCCGCTGAGTAATAAAAACCAACGTTGGATCCGTGCCACTGCCAGAGGAGGTACGGGCTTGTCCGGGCTGAGCAGTCGCAGAAGTGGCTTGTGATCTGCAATTAGCGTGAAAGTATTACCCAGTAGGTACTCACGAAATTTGGTCACCCCAAAGACAACTGCCAGCGCTTCACGCTCAATTTGTGCGTAATTCCGCTCTGCGGCAGTCAGAGTGCGCGACCGAAATCCAACTGGCTTCGCTACTGCGTTGACCCCGTGGTATAAAACAGCCCCGATGCCGTAAGACGACGCGTCCGTTTCTAACACAACGGGCTTTTGCGGATCGTAGTGCGTGAGGAACTTGGCACCTTTGACGAGGCGTTTCGTTGCTTCGAAAGCGGCCTCTTGTCTTGCTCCCCAATGCCAACGGGCGTTTTTCTTTAACAGTTCATACAACGGTGCGAGAACAGTGGACAAGTTGCCAAGGAATGCATGGTAATACGTCACAACGCCGATGAATGACCGCAGCTCTGCCACACATGTGGGCCTGGGCATTCCTGATACTGCTTCAATGTTGTCCGCTTTCGGCAAAAGGCCATCTGCGCATATGCGGTGCCCAAGATACTCAACTTCTTTCTTCCGTATTTTGCATTTGCTTGGGTGAAGCTTCACACCGTAGTCCCGTAACCTCTGGAAGACTTCGCGCAATTTTTCGCAGTTGTCTTGCTTCTCTGCCACAACAACGTCATCCAAGTAAACTTGAACACCCGGTATTCCTTGAAGGATGGCTTCCATGCGTCTCTGGAAAATTGCTGGGGCGAACGCTACACCGAAAGGGAGCCGGTTGAAGCAGAATGGTCCTTTTTGCGTGTTAACGACTAGCAGCTGCTTTGCGTTTTCATCTAGAAGTAGCTGACTAAGCGTCCTTTAGATCAATTGTAGAGAACACTTCGCCTCCACCTAAGCTAGCAAAGATGTCTTGAATTTTGGGCAACGGATATTTTTCCGTGTGGCAAGCAGCGTTGACTGTTACTTTGAAGTCACCGCGAAGTCGTATGGACCCATTTTTCTTTACTACCGGAACAAGAGGCGTTGCCCAGTCAGCGCAAGCAACTGGTGTCAAGATTCCTGTCTGAACGAGACGATCTATCTCTTGGCTAACGGCTTCTCTCATCCCGTAAGGCACGGCACGTGCCTTAAAGAAACGAGGTACGACACCTTCGCGCAAGCGTAACTCAACGGGTGGCCCTTTGATTAAACCTAGCTCTTCCGAGAACAAGTAACCAGGGCCTTTGTCAAGCCGTTTCTCACGGCTTTTAGCCTTGGCGACCTTCCAGTTTGGTCTGGTAAATAAATAAAGAAATTGAAATTGAAATTGAAGTCCTGAAACTCGTCTAACAACTGCTGCACTTGTAAATCGTCCTTAGTAGAGGATGGCTTACCGGGGGCAGCCTTCATTCCGACGGCGAGAACCTGCCTTCCGTGCTGTTCGAGGGCTTTGATGACGTCCCGCCCACACAGATCCGGTCAAGAGCACACCAGCACCACCAAGGTAGCGTCCAGTGTGGTCCCGCCGTACGTCACCGAGATATTGAGTTGACCCTTGACAGGAAGTTGACCGAGGAAACAAGTCAGTTGCAAGGTAGTCTTCTGGAGCCGAGGCCAAAGGTGACGGTATTTTGTGTAGGTAGGCCATGTGATGATTTTCACGGGGGAACCGGTGTCTACTTGCATTCGGAGAGCCACGCCATCTCATTCCATGGTGCGATAAATTGGCTGGACCATGTTCACCGATGCCGCTTGCAAGTTGAGCAGAAATTGTTCGTAGTCGTCATTATCAGACCACTGACTTTCACAGTGGAATACTTTGTTTTGCCTGGACTGGTGCTACTGGCACACACGGGCTAGGTGTCCTTGCCTCTTACAAGTGAAGCATTTAACAGAACGGAACTTGCATTTTCCCGCTGTATGACCACTTTTGCCGCAGCATGGGCACGTCCCTTCGTGCCGCCAGTCTTCCCTGCTCGCCGACTCTCGTAGTTACGGATGCCTAGTTGGTTGGCCTCTGCGCTTCATCGTCATAGCGTGCACATTGTCCGTGTTTTGCGCGCTGGCCATGTGGTCCACGTTTGCCGCTGTCATCTCTGCTGCACGCCCTGCCTCTTCCGCCTCCCTCAGCGTGGGTTCCGCTTTTGCCAACAGCTGCCGACAAACACTAGCGTCGCGCAGGCCGCAAACAATGCGGTCCCTTAGCATCCTGTCGAGGGCGCTACCGAAATTACACCTGCTTGCAATCTTTCGTATTTTCACGAGAAATTCATTTACCGACTCTCCTGCAAGCTGATTCCTTGTGAAGAACTTGTACGATTCTGCGATTTCGTTGCACGCCGGAGCAAATCGCTCACCCAGGAACTTCACAGCATCTTCATATTTCAGGTCCTGTATCTTCGCCGGCGCGCATCGTGCAGCCAATAAATCCACTGTCTTTGTGCTCAACGCCGTGACCAAAATTGCCCTGCGTTTCTTCTCGTCCGTCACGTCGTGAACCTCGAAGTATGCTTCCAAGCGTAGCCGGTAAGCCTCCCAGTTGTCCGCCTCCTCATCAAAACCCGGTGGGCCCGCGGGCGCAGCCATGGTCGCAGCACGACCAACGGTTCGACCGCCTCGTCGCCACTGAAGCGTACAGACACGAATGTACAACAGTGAACCACGTTTATTGGGAGCGAGGCTTTTTATAGCCTTTGAAGGGTATGCGCACACAACGTGCGCAGTGGCAGTGACATGTGCAAATGACAAAGCATCACATAGCTACTTGAAACCTTCAAGAATATGAATAGGAAGCAGGGTGACATCGGTCATGATGTGGTGCAAGCGTGGTGAGCCGACAAAGGGATTGATGAGGTCAAGCAGTGCAACATTCATACTTAGATGGCGGTGTCACACTTACATACGCCAATGCAGTGCTCAGATTTAGAGAAACATATGAGTTGATTCTTTCAGGCATGAAACGAGTTCTGCTCGCACCGCAATTAATTTGTAAAACAGATGGAAATTGCACTCACTGAACTTTAAACTACGAATCTGATGATCTTATATTCATGCATATTTCTAATCTAAAAAGTGGGTATTTGTTTGATATGCCTTAGGCAGTATTCAACTAAGTAGAAAAGTTAGTATTATTCGCACGCTCTTACAAAACAAGCAGCACAGTACACATGGTCGGGAAAGTTTACAGGCCTTATCAAGTGCAAAACGTGCCTGTCGCTGTCTACTCAAGTGCTAAATAAAATCATTGGTTGGCATCATAGATCCCCAAAATTTTAGAAATCATGACGTCATCAAGCGACATCACCACTTGGTCTAAATTGGGCAGATATCGAGAAACTGACAAACCACATGAGGTGCAGAAAGCTTTTGGCAAAGGAATACAGTCGACCGAGAAGCACAAAAGGATGGCTGTTTCGGCATACAAATCGTCTAAGACAAACGCATATGGGATTTTGGGAGCCTTTTTGAGACAGAAATTTCCCACCCCACCTGCGCATTTACTGGGCTTTCACAAATGTGACGGTAGACCTGCCAGAATCTCATCAGTTTGTGCACATGGTACTGCAAATATTTACATTCCAGTTTTCGAACAGCAGCTCCGAGGTGTGTTATACGAAGTGATCACACGAAACAATTGCTTCATTAGTGCTCACCTATGTAAGTACTCATATCACTAGCATGTGATACAGTTATTGCGAAAACTCACGCACAGTCTTTTTTTCAAGGTTCCGATTCTTTTGTTTAAAACATTAAATTGCCTTTCCCTCTCCCACCCCCTTTGTGCTTTTACCATCTTGAGTGTCTGTACAGCACGCTAGCTGATTGGGACCTCTGGCTTAGCGAGTGAAAGCTGCAAAACCAGTCCGGGTATTGCATTTGTCTTTGGAGGTGCAGGGGCATAGGCGGCTTTCACTTTGTGGCTGCACCCAGTGAGCACTCAAAAAAGTTCATTCGAGAAATACGCTTGAGTGCATCTACATTTTCTGCGAACGTCTCATTTTTAGGTGTCTATGGTGGCCGATGCTGAGAGTAAATGCGTTATGTCCCGCTATGGTCAGTGAAGGCCGGGTGCCTAGAAAGTAAGCTATAACATGACGTACATGAGCGAACAGATTATTTGCCAAAGCTAAGCTTTGCTAGAGGTAATTAGTGACCATCTTGTCTATTTCGTGCAGTTCAAGCTTTATTCCTGCTACCTCTCTGCTAGACCAGTCACTGCCTACTACAACAAGCAAATGGCATCACATCAATGATCTTCGAGGACACAATGATCATTCACAATACGTGTGTTACTGTAATTTGAGAGTATTACACTAGCAGACACATTTTTATTAAGAAGTTGGCATACTGAAGATATTGTTTCCAAACTTCAGAAGGGGTAGAGACACTTGACATTTGTTTTGCTGCCCGTGGCTGGGAACGCTATGGAGCTCACGCGGCTATCCGCACTTTTTGCTGCAGTCAGGGAAATATGGCTCATTACCTCACAGTTTATAATATAGTTACTGCACGCATGAAAGTTTGTTTTTCACCAACTTGCCCGGAAACTATCGCCAAACTTGCCAGTGGGCTCTTTTAAAGTCTGAAAAGCGCCTTATGAAGGTCACCAAAATCGAAATTGGGGGTCCGTAGCCTCTGAAGTTATCCGCCAAGCACTGGTAAAGTAATTTTGGGGGCTTAGTATTTTTCAGGAATGATTTGCAGACGATTCAAGCTACCTCTGAGTTAGCAACTGTTGCCACTCTGTGCAACGTTTATAGAGGCTGCTTGGCCTTGTGACCTCCCCTCCTCTCCCAACAAAAAAAAACCCGACGCGCGTCATGTCGCCACCCCTTCACTTGTGCAGACAAGTCTCTCGAAAAAGGTCCAATTTTATACTACCCTTTAACCAGTGTCACGTGGAACACACACTGCCAAACATTCCTCACCTCCCCGCAAAAGAACGACCACCAGGTAATGTCCTACAAGTCTCAAAAATAGGAGAAGGCAAGGTCAAGTTCTCTGTGTACTTCAGAAACGCTTATGCAGTCCCCTGGCTACAAAGACGAGCAGCCAAGCAGGTCCTGGAATCCTAGGCACAATTGCCAAACCACTTGGTCAGGAATGTGGCACGCTTTGTTTCCTTCTTTCTTTCTGTCACTCCGTCTCTTTCTTTATTTTCTTTCAGCAGCCTCTTGGGGTTACATTGTGTATTGGAGACGTAGCGACTAAATTTACCCACTGGGCTAGATAGACACTGAAGTCTGAAATATGGAGAAATAACCTAAACGTGTTTCGGCGGCATAGTCATGTTTAGCGGCATCACTTTTGACAAACGTCAAAACTGACACGAGACAACTTCATGGTTCTTTTCAAAGATGATGCCATGACCAAAAAATGTTTGAAATATCTATTATTTGATGAAGAACTTTTGAGTCAAGCGCTGCTACACAAAGTTAGTGAGCATTAAAAATTACAAAATATGACATAGTTGTGCTAATGTGTGATAATTGTGAATTAGCAATAAAATAAGTAAATTTGCACAAACCTGGCAAGCGGAAAATTGAGCTAAATTCACTCTGTCTTACGCTTTTCTAATTAACTTATGACAATTTTCTCTGCATGAAAATGCTTGCTACTTCAATATTGAAAATTTCAGATTTTCATCTTGGACACTTTTTTCACCTCGTCGATAATGCCTGAAAAATTGGATTCATAAATTTGTGAATTCAAGCAGTTATTATTCATGAGCTATTCGTCAGAACCCGAAACAACTTCGCATAGACGTTAAGTACGCTGGATATGTCCGCTGGATGGCGGCACTTCTATATGATGAATACATAGATGAAATTATGTGGGATGGCTGTACTTGGGAGTGTTCAGTAGATAGATGGATGAACGTACAGATAAATGGACGGACTGACGGACGCACAGGCAGACAAAGGGGTGGATGCACGGATGAACAGACAGACAGAGGGACGGCCGCACGAACAGATGCACGGACGGACAGACAGAACAACGGACGTACTGATGCATGGAGGGATGCACAGACAGACAGATGCACCAACGGTCACATGGACGGACGGAAGCAGGAACAAATGGGCGTGCGAAAGCACGAGCGGACTGACGAACGCTTCGCCCCACCAATCATCATTCACTCTGTCAATTTGCTGTTTTTTTGGGTACTGTCTTTGCATATGTCTCACAAGATTCATGGTGGTAACCTGCTTGCATATTATTTAAAAGAATGAAAAAGCCAGCCTTGAAAAACGTACGCGCATTACAAGATTCAACACGCAAGTATGGACGTCAAAATTTTTAATGAAGCGACATGGTTTGAAAAGAAAACTAAGGCGAACATGTGCTACACGTGATGCAGCTATTACAGATTAAAACACTGCGCATGAGACAATCACAAAATAAATAACCAACACATGGTCATGCGCCGTAAAACCATAAAGATTTAACACAGGGCACGATAGATTCTAAATTACATTTCTCTAAAAAGATGATCAGCATCTTTTAGTGATAACGCTACGGAAGGTACACAATCACAGTGGGCATGTCAGCTGGCCGCAGGAAGCAACGATGTCAAACCCTTTCGTCTTCTTAATGCAGATACTTCTGCTGGGAACGTCACGGACGGCCAGCGACTATTCACCACCGTACCTTATCGCCACGGATCACGGAAACTGCGCAAGGGATGCACTACCCCACGTGGAATTCAACTGGACACCGCCCCCTACATCGACCGATATAAAGACCCAACGTGCGCAAGACTGCTTCAGTGGGCATGTCAGCTGGCCGCAGGAAGCAGCGATGTCAAACCCTTTCGTCTTCTTAATGCAGGTTAGTGAAAAAAGCTCGTCTGTAAAAACGAGCAATCGATGTTTTCTCCAGCTGACATGCCCAAACAGCGTATGTGAATGCTTCTTGTTTGCCATAAATGTTATTCTTTCTCTCCTAATGCTTTCTGGGGATGTAGAGGCCAACCCAGGGCCTCCCATCGAGGAGGCGCTGAAGGAAATTCTGGATGGTCCGAAGAACATTCAGGATAGGCTTGAGGCTATAGAAACAAAACTTAAGAACGTTGAGGAATGTACGGCTGTAATGAAACAATTCCATAATAAGTTCAGTCAGCTCGAGAACAGCATAAAGGCATTAGAAAACCAGATGGTAGACCTGGAGGACAGAAGTAGGCGCAATAATTTGATAGTGTTCGGGCTTCCAGAAGTCGTGAACGAGACAGCAGAAGGGCTCGCTAAGAGTGTAATCGAAGACTTATTTCAGAAAACATTAGACGTCACGGTATGTACAATTGAAAGAATGCACAGGTTGGGACGCAAAACTGCTCACCGGCCACGCCCGGTTATAATGAGGTTCATGGATCACCGCGAAAAATTAGCCGTGTTGATAAACTGCCCTAAACTAAAAGGGGGGGGGGGATGGGGGCATATCCGTATCAGAGGACTTTTCGGCCACTACCCGGCAAATAAGAAAGCAGCTTTGGGATAGCGCAAAAGAAGCCAAAAAAGCGGGCCAGAAGGTAAAGCTCATGCACAACAAAATCAAAATTGACGATGACATGTTTGAATGGGACAATGCCCAAGCGAAAAGAATTCCTATCTCTCGGCGCAATACCAGAACAGACTCGGCGCAATCAACTACTAAAGAGCGTAAAAATAAGACACTCCGTTGCATGAATTTAAATGCTCGCAGCATAATAAACAAAACCGCGGACTTAGAAACCCTTATTATCACGTATAAACCACATATTTTGATAATAACTGAAACTTGGCTACACTGTGATATTGACGATTCTGAAATAACACCCCCCGGATTCAAGGTATACCGCAAGGACAGAGGCTCTCGAGGGGGAGGTGTTGCTATTCTGTTTTTAGAATATTTACGTGTAGTCAGAGTACCCGATATGGATGGACTAGAATGTGTCGTCGTTAAAGCAATATTTGAAGAACTTCACATCATTATTGGCGCCTTTTATCGCCCTCCTAGCTGCGACACGTTTGTCGAAATATTTAACGAGTTCTTGTGCTCCTATAGCAAACATTCCTCTAATATGCTCCTGGCGGGTGACTTTAATTTCCCTTCCGTAGACTGGCAAAACGACGTACCTGAAGCCCTTGATGCTAGTTCGGAGCCGTTTGTTGACTACGTAGTGCTTCATGGTTTAACACAACTGGTTACTACACCCACCCGAGTGCAAAATGAAGCTGAGTCCGTTTTAGACCTGTTCCTTGTAAATAATGGCATTATGTGATGAAATCCCCAAGTTGAGGTTTTTCAGGGTATATCAGACCATAAAATCACCTGCTTCACTATGCAATTAAACGCTCCGCTTCAAGCTACAAAAGAACAACGTCTAATACCCGATTTCACACGTGCTAGTGATGTAGACATACTTGATGTGCTTGACAGCTCGTTTCCTGAATTTGTTTCTATGTGCGGATCAAAAGAATATTCGATTGACCACATCTGGGGTTTCTTTAAAAGCGTAGTGTTTGACACAATGAATAAATTTGTACCCATCCGGAGGAAAGTACTGAGGCAGGATAATCCGTGGATGAATAAAGAAATCGTACGCATGGGACGAAAACTAAAAAAGCAAAGAAAGCAATGTAAGCAGCCCCAATCAACAGCTGCCTCTGATAGAATGCACGATTTGCGAATGCAACTGAAAAACAAAATTAAGACAGCAAAAGAGCATTATCAGCAAGTGTCGTTAAAAGAATTCATGATTTCGTCTCCAGACAAGTTCTGGCGTTATCTCGCACCGAAAAAGAACACTATTATCAGCCTTTACGTAGACGATGAGCCTGTTTACGACAGCCTAGATATTGCAGATGCTTTGAACCGGTATTTCTGTTCAGTGTTTATTGATGACGATGGAAACATCCCGCAATTTCTCTCTTTCATTGAAGTGCCTCCTATCAGTGACGTGTGTGTCAATGAAGGTGTCTTTTCCCTTCTGCTCCATCTAAATGTTAAAAAGTCCCCAGGTGTTGATGGCATACCCAACGATTTTCTTGTGAGATATGCTGAGTGGTGCGCGAAGTACTTGTGTTTGCTATTTAACAAATCTCTCGAGTGCTCTGAACTTGCCGAGGATTGGGTGTATGCTAAAATCACTCCAATACCGAAAGGTAACGAAAACCGTTCTCACTTATCGTCATACAGACCGATTTCTATTCTCTCAACATGTGTCAAAACGCTCGAACTTATCATATTTAAGCACATTTCACAATTTCTTGAGAGCAATTGCATTGTGGACGCCCGACAGCATGGCTTCCGCCGGGGACGGTCCACTGTAACTCAGCTTCTGGAAACGGTTCACGACTTCGCTGCAACACTGGACAAACGGGGGCAAGTGGACGTCATATTCTTAGATTTTAAGAAGGCGTTTGACCGTGTGTCGCACTCAAAATTGCTGAGTAAATTGACGGCCATTTTGAAAAATGAAACTGTAGTGGCATGGATTAAATCATACCTTTCCTACAGGCAACAGAGCGTAGCCGTTAACGGCACATGTTCTGTGGCCTCGCCAGTACTTTCGGGCGTCCCACAAGGCTCTGTTCTCGGGCCACTTTTCTTTGTCGTTTTTATTAACGATATTGTACATGACATACCGGTAAAAATTAAACTTTTCGCAGATGACTGCGTTCTCTACAAAGAAATCTGCAACCATAACGATCAGGCCGTCTTAAACGCGTCACTTGAAAAAATACAAACATGGTGTACTAGGTGGCAGATGACTCTTAATTACAAAAAAACTGTTTCAATGACAATTACACGCAAAAAGGCCCCATTGAAGCACACGTACCAAATAAACAATCATAGTCTAACTGAATTATCATGCTTTAAATATTTAGGAGTTTTAATCACATCCGATCTGAAATGGAACGAGCACGTCACGTACATTCAGAAAAAGGAAATGCGAAAACTGGGATACTTAAGGAGAATGTTACCGAAAGCTTCTCAGGATACCAAACTGCTAGCTTACAAAACTTACATCAGACCACTATTAGAATATGCTTCAATTATCTGGGACCCATACACTCTAGTTAATACCAATAAGCTTGAGAGCATACAAAGAAAAGCCCCGCGATTTGTTTACAGTTCATACAGCTGGAAAACGTCTCCTACGAGTCTTCTCCGCAGGGCCGGTTTGGAAAGCCTTGTGGTAAGACGTTATCATGATCGGCTAAAATTTTTTTATTTGATGTATAACGATAGACTTCAAATTGACAAGGAAGCATACATCCAGACGAACATTTGCCGCCCAACACGATCCAATCGCCCAATGAAAGTCGCTGAATTTTCGTGTAAAACAAACGTCTTCAAAAACTCCTTTTTTCCCCGTACGTGCCATGAGTGGAATCTGTTACCTGCTAATGTTGTGCCATGTTCTGATGTCTCATCCTTTCTTCGTGCCCTGTTGAATTCGGCATAATTTAGTCTTCAATAGTAGTTGTTATCCTACCGATTGCACTTGTACAGTATATTCCGGTTCCGGTTTTTTTTCCGGTTCAAAGTGTACCCTTAGAAGTATATTGTTATGCTTGTATGTTATCCTGTTTTCTTCTTTTGTATCGCCCACACCTGCTCAAAGCCTGGCACCAAGGCTAGCAGTAACCTGTAAATAAAATAAATAAATAACAATCAGGACTATGTTTCTTTTTTCAATTTTATATGCTTCAGTCAGTTTCCTATCGCATATCATGACATTTAATATATGCTCTCATCAGTTCCTTGTCGCATATATTTCATTGCTGGGTATCTTTGAAAGCTGGCAAGCAACCGCACTTTCTGCAGTCGAGCAGGCGAGTCTCATACCGATGATGTGACGGACAATTCAGGTCATTTGAGCGTCCCGCCTGGCCTCTCTACCACGAAACAAGGCATGGCTAAAATCCCTGTCCTTTTCTTCTTCCTCATACAACAAGAAAACAGTGTACGATACGTATGACATCTAACAAAATAATGAGCCCCTAAATGTGTGCTTCTTTCCTCACGTTTGCGAGTAATTCGGTAAATTGTTTACATGGCCAAATGTGCCTGCTCCTAGATTTCCGGATTTGATGACCTCACAAAATCGCGAAAGCATTGCATGGCGCCGAAAATTCAGCAACTTTTCTTTTTCACGCTATTAGAAATCATCTACTAACGCTCGCCTACTGTACCCACTTTCACGTGTACTTGAAGTTCCATCCGTTTCTTTTTTCACTTCCTTTTCGTTTCAACTCAACCTTGCGGCCTTACAACGGTTGACTCAAACGATGCAGCTTTTCAATGAAAGCTGTCCAAGTGCCGCCTCATTCCCTCCGTGATTGTAGGTATGCGTGATCCCCTAAAATGCACGTTCTTTCTGCTAAGAGTCCTTCCGAACAAACAAAAAAAGATGGGTGTGCGGGGGGGGGGGGGGGGGGGGGGGCAGGGCTTACAAAAAAAGAATTTACATTGCTAGTGTCAGAAGGAATTTCCCAGCTTTTTTTTAAGTGGAGTAGCTATGGAATCACACACATATGCTTGTGCACTGGACACGTAGTTGGGTAGGTCTGGCGCAGAGTCACCGAGAAAGCGGTGACCCCTTTCCTGTTCCTCCTCATAATAGAAGCAGGTTGCCGAAGAACTATGGGCCTGTTGATGGCCGTCGAAATGTAAGTTCCCAACACGGAAAGCGGGGCGCTATGCAGCCCCACGAGGCAAGGAGTTCGACGAAAACTATTGCAATGGTTCTCGGCTTCCCGGCCACACCGCCCTGCTTGAGGAAAGTGGTGTCCCGGTAGATGACAACCAGCCTCAATAATTGAGCGTGGCGAGCAGCAGTCCTTTTTTGCTCCATTCCACGAACATGAGACGTATGCCCCAGCCCTTCTCACATCAAGAAAGGGACAATTTGGTAAAATGTGGAGGCAATGCCTAGTCAATAACGTCGACCTGCAGGCGGGTGTGGGCTCAGTGGAGACATCGTCGTCTGGTTTCAAGATATGTCCGTCACGTAGCAAAATGCTTGGTCTGTATTTTTCTAAATAAACGTCAAACTTCCTTCTACTGAAGGAAATTGAGTAGAGAGTTTTAGCTTGTACGTATACTTCTTTACGTTACCGTGTTACCGGCGCCCGAGTTTTAGCAGCGTTTTGTTACACATACGTGAACCTTCACGTTCGTACGTAAAAGTTTTGCGTTCACCAGTGATGATGATCATGGATGGACACATGTACATTTTATTTTAAATAAAACTCAATCAGTGCTGCGGAGCAAATATAATAACTTTTAACATTTAAAACTATCAAGTGTTTTGGTGCTCTATAATCACCTAACCCAATAAAGTTGGCTGCGTGTAGAAGGCTATAAGTAGCCACCGCATGGTTCTTTAAGCCTCTCTGGTTGAACGGTCAGCGGCTGGCCGCATTCGCAAAGGAGTGGTCGGCGATATGGCAACGAGTGTGCTCCAAGATCCATTCCTGGCTCAAAATCTTCCGTGGAAGTACATCAACGATTTACTGATTATGGATCTTATGGAGGAACCTTCAAGAGAACGGCGTGTTGGATATCGACGCCATCGATAGAGCCACCTTGTATCGTAACTTCAGGTTCCACAAAGGCAATTTGGACGACCTGACCTTTGGCCTGCTCATTCCCGGCGAAGTGATGAGTGCGCAGCGAGTCTGAGTGTCAGATCTCAAGGTTTTGTCTATGAGACTGCGGCAACTCCAAATCGACTTTGTGACCTGGAGACGATATTTAACCGCCACAGCTCCGCGATCTCAAGTGTGGTGTCCAAAGTAATGTCTCACATCGAATATTACTTTGGACATCTGCTTGCAGATTTCACAGTTCATAGCTGAATGAACCTCCAGAACCTGCAATGGTTTTCACAGGTAAGCATGAAAGTCGATCGATTTTGTGCGAATATCACTTTTTTGTATGAAGCAAAGTCGTAACATGTCCAAAAACTGGCAGAATATCCATAGTAGCAGGCTTGAACGTTGAAACGGCAAAATACCCCAAGTTTAATTCAATTACTGATTTCAATTTCGTTGCATTGCGAGTCAACTAAATTGGCAATTTTATGGCATAGCAGCAGGACGCTGTAGTAAAATCTTTGGTTCGGGGTTGGTAAATGTATTGAAATGCGTCTGTTCGTTCCTCGAAGTTTAAAATGTTCAGTTCACGTCGAAGCGAGTTCAAAGACATATTCGCACACACTGAGAGAATACATCTGTACTATAATATTGAGCTCAGACAAACATGGGCACACTCCAGCGATCACATTACATGCAAATGTGCCAGCTTGTGTTGTTTTTGCAGCCTGTTTATTCTTTTGTAACCCTGTTTCTACTGTGCAAGAAGACACTTACGCATGAAAAAAACAAGAAAAAAACAGATCACTGAGACCACAAGAATGCGGTGCAATGGCCTCTCGTGCGAATTCTTTCACCGGAAATACTTGACAAAGTTGCTTGGATCCATTCATAACGGTATTTCGTGTGAGTCATGTATGTCACACAGATATTACCGGATTAAAGGCACCAGTAAACCATGTTTCAAGAACAAGATTGAAAGTAGAGCACCCATTAGGTGAGATATTGGCATGAAAAAGCTGTGACACCATGACTGAGAAAGGTAATGTTATGCTAGTAGACTCATGTGGCAACACATTGAGGCTCATCGAGACTCTGGTCAAGCTGTGCATCTGTGTTGGTTGGTCTCAGCAATAAGTTGGCGAGTTTGATTTCAAGTGAATGCAGTAGAGAAGAAACTTAGTCACTTCGAGTCCGAGGGGAAAATCTTTGGCGAGTCTGAATCAGAGCAAGTGCCCAGAGCAAAATATATCTTTCGAGAGAGTCTAAGCTAGCTCCAATAGTTTGGCTGGCTTCTCATTCTACATTTATCTTTATATTTGTATCTAAATTGCTGCTGTACATATTGTTCATGCTTTAAGTACTCCTAATCGTTGACCTTCTATTGTGACATGAAACATTTTTTGCATTTAGTGTCCTTTTAGTTCAAGCAGCACAAGTCTAACTATAGGTTAGGAGAGGCAAGCATAATTCACCCTTCAATTATATTGCATATTGCAGTGCATCTTTGTGAAATGTTAAGTGAAAATATTTGTCAGTGATGGATTCAACACTTACGCACTGATTCCAGCTTGTTCTTGAGCACCAAGCTGGCTGTAGCCTTATGCTGTGTCTGCTTTTATCATTGAGTAAGCTATGAATATGAATACTTCTAGTAAACTCTTAGGTGTGAATCACAAAAGCAGCAAGCAGCATAAACAATAATTGCTACTGCTTTCTCACATACGATTACTGCTAAAATAAGAAGACATAATTGTTATATTTGGCAGTGTTCACTTTTTTGGAATACAGCCTGGTCCAAAAAGGGAAATGTCCATGGTTGTGTATTAATCACCCCTCACTGTAACTGCCATTGTGACGTGCACTCTTAGACTGCTAAGAACGTCATTAGTTATTTTGAGTTAGCTCCTGGCATGGAATGATTCAACTTGTGATGCCCCTTAGAGTTTTGAAAGACACAGTGAGTAACTCCGCTTCCTGTTATGGTACGAGTAAGAAGCAAAGTGCCCTCCACTGCGGGTGGTGGAGACAGTAGCGTAAAACCACTGTAAGAACAGCTAGAAGGCATGTGAGAATGTTTTGTTTGGTCACGCTTGTTGTTTGTTCGTGTGTCTCGGCTGGCCATGTCGAAGAAAAGAGTAAGGACAATGTTTTCTACTAAGAACATATCTGAAAACTGTACTTGTGCATAAAGGCTATTGGCAGCTGCTTTATCTGTTCTTTTGTCATTCCTTTTAGGGCATGCACCAGAAAGGTGCTCCACTGAAGAACTGCTGGGGCTTCATAGATGGCACGGCACGATGAATTTGTTGGCCGTCTAAGCTCCAGCAAGAGCACCACTCTGGGCACAAGCGCTCCCATTGCCAGAAGTATCAGGCTGTTATGTGCGCCATTGGCACTATTTACCAGCTAGATGACCCATTCAGGGGACGGCGTCATGATGCTGGTAAGTGCTACGAGTAACATTTTGCCTTTGCAAGAACTCTGCTTGTAGCTGGCAAATGGCAAATTGTCATATCACAAACATACCTAGGTCATAACTCACGTGCTAAGATCCCAGAGGAATAGTGAGCTTTTGGTGTATTGTTATTAATATTTGTCCAGGGCAGTATAATGTCAGCATACTGAGATCATATTTTTGACTTGCAGACTGCAGGCAGCTATCCTGTGAATAGATATGGCTAAGATCACTGTTAGTGCATGAGGAAACCTCTGTGGCAGTCGCTTAAGGAAGCGACTGCTGAAGCAACCGCTGAAGACAGTCCCTGAAGGAAGCAACCGCAGCAGGTAGGCAGCTGCGATTGCAACCACTACCCATGCATTGAGAATAAATTGCTAATAATATACCACTCACTTGAGTAAGTTCTGAGAAATCTTGTTCAACAATATCGATGAATAAGTCGTCCCATCTAAAAGCCATCTTAACGTTTGACCACATGGCTGAATACAACTCCTGGATTTTTTTGTGTGACCACTGCTTCACAGTCATCTTAGAATAATTGCATTCATGCAATTAAATGTGATGCCACAGGGTCAGTGACATTTCAAAGAGTGCTCATGCACACAGTTGCATGAAGTACAGCTTGCTGAGAAGCAAAGCTTCTTGATCTTGCATAATCTTTTTAACCAATTCATCTGTATATATAGTGACTACCAAGATATTTTTTAACCAATTCATCTGTAAACATAGTGACTACCAACAACACAAGCGAAGATGCCATTTCGGCTACTAACGTTTTCGTCTCACGTACACCAAATTTTACAAATGCGTGAAACCAGACTTCTCCACTGTGGAATACAGTCGGGAGGTGAATGTTTCGATTTCAACATTAACTCAACATTACAGGCCACATGCAGGTAATATGTTTGCATCAGCATTGTTCACTGCACTTGCGCTCATTACTGGGAAGCCATTGTTTGGCACTGAAAAAGTTCTTTAATATTATTTTATTATAGAGTTTATGATAGTGCAGCTAAATATTTTGATGATTACATTGCAAGCTAAACATTTCTTTGTTACATGCCATGCAAAAAAGTCGCACGTAGTAATTTCACATCCGTCGCACCATAATCTAATCAGTTGCACTGTATACTGTTCCTTAAATGCAAGTTAAACACAATAATTTGGATCTGGTAAATTTGACTTGCCCAAATTGCTTCAAGATCCTACAATGTGAAAAATACCCCCTTTCTGAGAGCTGGCTTCAAGAAAACTTTGTCACTTGCAGGCATGTGTAATGAACTTCCCAACTTTTCACGTTTATAGCTGAAATAATAGTTGTTTTGCTGGAAAGTTGTCAGATTAGCTTAATTGGCAAATAGTGTAAATGCAGGTACGCAGCATGTCTGAGGAGAAGACAGGGTGTAGAGCCGGCATGGCATTCTCTGCCACTCTTTACAACCATGTTGCAACAAATGGACACAAAAAATACTGTTGACACTGAACCTTGTGTTAATGCTGTGCACTGACACTCATGCATCAGCCAAGTTCTGGCTTAAGAAAACTTGTGACACCTTTTGTTTTGTTGCAGGCGTTCTGAAAGACACCAAGCTCTACAAAAATTTGTCAAGGTTGCCAAGGGTAACAAATATGTGATTTATGGAGACCCGGCCTACCCATTAAAGCCTCTGCTTCTGAAGCCTTATGGAGGCGCCCGCTTGCAACCCTAACAGGCGCACTTCAACAAGTGCATGAGCACTGTACGGCAGGCTGTCGAGTGGAGCTTTGGCAAAGTGGCTGCAGACTTCGCATCTGTAGAGTTTCACAAGAACTTGAAAGTGACGCGTCAGAGAGTTGGAAGGATGTATAAAGTTGCTTTACTTCTCACCAACTGCCGCACCTGCCTGTACGACAGCCCAGTGTTTATGTACTTCGGCCTTGAGCCACCCTCACTCAGCGACTATTTAATTCCATTTATTTGATGCAATCTTATGCTTTCTTTTTATTTCTGGTCAATTTACTGTATTAATATTTTTTTATACACAAGAACATTTGATTTTTTCAGAAAGTGTACTGTCGGATGATGTTATAGTATTTTATTCAAGTGCGTGCCGTGATATGAGTGATAAATTTATATGTGGGGTTTCACGTCCCAAAACCACTACATGATCATGAGAGACGCCATAGTAGAGGGCTTCGGAAATTTCGACCATCTCGGGTCTTTAACGTGCAACCGAATCTGAGCACATGGGCCTACAACATTTCCGCCTCCATCGGAAATGCAGCCGCCGTAGCCAGGTTTAGATCCATGATTTGCGGCTCAGCAGCAGAGTACCTTAGCCACTAGACCACCACGACGGGGTGTGATATGACAGTGGAGGACAGTGAAGAAAAAACTGGCACTGGCGTGTCGAAGCAAAAAGAATTAATAAATGAAATCCCACTTGGAGAAAACCACGGCTATAGTTCTGAAGCATGAGAAGTTAGGGAAACAAATTGAACTGAAAAAAGAAGAACTTGAGCTAGAGAAGCAGCAAGATAGACAGGCCATGCATATCAGGCGTTGAGTTTTCCGACATGAGCCAAGGCGTCTATCTCAGTCTACCAGAGACCTGAGCACCTGTTGTTCTTGGCTGTGGGTTGCTGGTGTGCTGCTGCTGCTGCTGCTGCTGAGAAAACGTTCATGTGCCCTTGGACAAGTGCAAGCAGTTGGGCTCCGTGCCAGAGCTCAGATTCTGCTGGAGTCACCAATCGGCCTCGAGAACAAGCAAAGTCGTCGCCTGGTGGATTGCCCCGTGCGTCGTGGGCTAGCCACGTCATGCTTCTATGTGCGCGTACGTCTTGCACATTTTCAAAATGCGGTTTGTTCAGTCATGTCAGTGCGAGTGTAACTGTTTTTGCCTATGCCTTTACCGAAGTATGAGAGCATTTGGTGTTTCGGATGCAAATGCGTTGTAATAACATCAGCGAGATCAACTTTCCAAAGTGCTGTTTATTGTCGTTGTACCCTCTATTCCCCTGAATAATTTCAGAGTGGGTGCCGATTTCTGTTTCAAGCATACCACAAAATGCTTTGGACATCCTCCCAAACATGAGGACTATTAAATAGTGTATAAATGCAGCGATTCATAGAGACTCGGTAGAAAAAAACAGGCTCTAGGCCATACATTTGGGAGCTGTTGGTAGGTATAGCACCAAAACACATGATAGTTTTACATGTTAAAAGCTACTATATTTGCTCCGCAGCACTGATTGAGTTTTATTTTTAAAAAACGTATATGTGTGCATTCATGATCATCATCATCGGTGAACGTAAACTTTTGCGTACGAAGTAAGAGTTTCACGTATGTGTAGCAAAATGCTGCTGTAACTCGGGCGCCGGTAACACGGTAACATAGGTATACGTAGAAGCTAAACCTCCCTACTAAATTTTCTGCGGTAGAAGGAAGTTTGACGTTTATTTAAAATAATTACAGGACAAGCATTTTGCTAGGTGACGGACATATCAGGAAACCAGACGACAATGTCTCCACTGAGCCCACGCCCGCCTGCAGGTCGACGTTTTGATTAGGCATTGCCACAATATTTTACCAACAAGTCCCTTTCTTGATGTGAGAAGGGCTGAGGCATATGCCTCACGTTCGTGGAATGGAGCAAAAAAAGGACTTCTGCTTGTCATGCTCAATTATCGAGGCTGGTTGTCATCTACCCGGACACCACTCTCCTCAAGCAGGGCGGTGTGACCGGGAAGCCGAGAACCATTGCGGTAGTTTTTGTCGAACTCCTTGCCTCGTGGGGCTGCATAGCGCCCCGCTTCCCGTGTTGGGAGCACACATTTGGACGGCCATCAGCAGGCCCATAGTTCTCCGGCAACATATTTCTATAGCACTGTAGTTTATTGATAGTGCTAGGAGCCTTAGTTTTGTTTATCTGGCCGTGGTACCGCTACATAGGAATATTACTACCACATAAACAGTGACACATCAGTACTTAAAGTGTACTAAAAACAGCGTTACCGCATGCAACTGTCTGTTTAGACTTAAGAACTCTTTAAAGAAGCCAGACATTGGAAATAATTCAGACGACATGCCTTATATATAATGTCGTGTAACTTAACTGAAGATTTCATCTTTGTTACACTGTCTTCAGCGTTTATGTGACACTGTTAGTGACTGAGAGAAGGCAGTGGTAATTTTTGTCTGAAAAAAACATGCTTGTCTCATCAATCAAGCTTTTGTTGTAGCCCTGTCAAGCACATTGATGAAAGCTTTATTAAGATTTTTATATTTTTACTGGTGCGAGAACAAGTGCGTACATGTGGTAAATGCAGTATAGTGTTAGCCCCTGAGCCACTGAACGAAGCACGGCTGCTGAGTATTTGTATATGCGCTGCCTAACGCCTATCCCCACTTGTGCGGGTGTGGTGCTGGCATCTATAGCTCGATTCCTGGGAGGTTGCCTGATATGACAAATCCTCGATCCGCTAGACACTAATGGCTTTGGTACCCTTTATTGGCTGCTGTGCTTCGCTTTAAGGCATCTTCTTCATTATTGACCTTGGTGGGATCAGCTCCCGTGTCATCCCTTCTCTCCGCACATAACAGTATGTTAGGAATAGAGTAGTACACAACTGTCTCATACTAGACATGTAGCTTATGCCTTTCTTCGTGAATTATCTTCAGATGTAGGGGTGAATAAAGTTGACTCCCATCGATAATTCGAAGTTGCTTAGTTCGAATTATCTGTTAATTGGAAGTGGAGAGGGGGTCCCGTAAATTTTGCACGCAGTTCATAATCAAGCTTTTGTTTGAGCCCTGTCAAGCACATCGATGAAAGCTTTCTGCTGGTTAAGTTTTTTTATATTTTTACTGATGCGAGAACAAGTGCGTACATGTGGTAAATGCAGTGTAGTGTTAGCCCCTGAGCCACTGAACGAAGCACGGCTGCTGAGTATTTGTATATGCGCTGCCTAGCGCCTATCCCCACTTGCGCGGGTGTGGTGCTGGCATCTATAGCTCGATCCCTGGGAGGTTGCCTGATATGACAAATCCTCGAGCCACTAGACACTAATGGCTTTGGTACCCTTTATTGGCTGCTGTGCTTCGCTTTAAGGCATCTTCTTCAGTATTGACCTTGGTGGGATCAGCTCCCGTGTCATCCCTTCTCTCCGCACATAACAGTATGCTAGGAATAGAGTAGTGCACAACTGTCTGATATTAGACATGTAGCTTATGCCTTTCTTCGTGAATTATCTTCAGATGTAGGGGTGATTACAGTTGACTCCCGATAATTCGAAATCGCTTAATTCGAATTATCCGTTAATTGGAAGTGGAGAGGGGGTCCCGTAAGTTTTGACGCAGTTCAACAGGAAGAAAGTCTCGGTAATTGGTAGCTGGAGGTCTGAAATTTCGGTTAATTCGAATTTATTTTCAATCGAATTCCCGGAGGAAATCGTAACGTTTGTTAAATTTCCTATTTTCGAATTGCTAAACAACAATGCATGTCCGACCGGCACCCAAGAGAATCACAGTTGACCACAGCGCCGCAGCTCAAAGCGTCAGCTGATGGCATCGCAGTTGCATTCAGCGCTCCAGATCACGAAGCGGCTGCTCCGGCGGTTCCGGTTCCGGGCCTCAATGTGTATCTCGTTATGGTCGCGTGCGGACTCAGCGTTTCCACGTGTGACGAAGCTCCACGTGCATTTACTATGGCAACTCGCGGGCCTTATTAGACGCTTGACTTGGCGACGAAAGTGAAAATTTTGAAAGAAGTTAAACAAAGAGGCACTGCCAAGGAAGATATTGCACAGAAATACGGCATCAAGCCTAATACCCCGTGTAACACCCTGAAGAACAAGCGCTCGGTACTGGACACATTCGAAAATGACCAGTTCAAGATGTCTCGCAAGAGAATGAGCACCGGCGCCCACCCGGAGTGAGAGCAAGCGCTGCTCATCTGGATTCAAGAGGCTCGAAGCAACAGACTTCCTTTCAGCGGCGATATCGTTGCAGCAAAAGTGTCATCGCTTGCGATTATGCTATGCATCGAGAACTTTGCTTCGTCCGATGGGTGGCTCACACGGTTCAAGCAGCGCCACGATATGGTGTTTGAAAGCGTTAAGGGGGAAAAGGCTGCTGTCAACGTTGAAATTTGTGATAAGTGGAGGGAAAAGCAGCTTCGCAAATACTTGGGAGTATATTGGCTGGAAGATATCTTCAATGCCGACGAGACAGCACTTTTTTACAGAATGTTGCCCGAGAAGATGCTGACCTTTAAGGACGATGACTGTGCTGGAGGGAAGCGTAGCAAAGAAAGAGTGTCGGTGCTGATAGCGGCGAACATGACGGGCAGTGAGCGATGTCGCCTGCTCGTGATAGGCAAAGCTGCTAAGCCTAGATGTTTCAAGGGCGTGAAAACGCTGTGTGTCGACTACGCGTCTAACAGGAAAGCGTGGATGACCGCAGACCTGTTCAAGGATTGGCTGACAAAATTGGATCGCAAGTTCGCGTTATCTAAATGCAATGTATGGCTCCTTGTGGACCAATGCAGTGCACACGTGAATGTGCCACCCTTGAGTGCAATACATGTCGCCTACCTGCCAGCGAACACTACATCGGTGTTACAACTACTGGACCAGGGGATCATCAAAAACGTGAAAGTACTGTACAGGAAGCATCTTGAGCGGATGCTGTTGTGTATGGACAATGCAAATCAGTATGAGGTGAGCCTTCTCAGTGCTATCCATATGCTGGCACGAGCGTGGCGTTGCGTAAAGGATGAAACCATTGCGAACTGCTTTAGGACGTGCCACTTCATTCCAAGTGGTGCAGATGATGACGCGTCTTGTACAGTGGGGGAAGACACAACTGACCTTGACGTTGATGGTCTCCTGCCAGCTCTCGGCGACGTCACTTTCGAGGAGTAAATTGCCACTGGCAGTTAGGTAGAAACGTGCGGTGCTCTGTCGGACGCTGAGATCGTGGATATGGTTCGGCCCAGCGAGCCTAGTCACGAAACTGAGGTTGATGATGACGCCGCCGCAAGTGAGCCACTACCGCTGGCTGCTGATGTAGCCGCAGGCCTTGCCCTAGCGCAGCGGTTTTTCACTGCTGAGAGCAACGCCGAGGAAGCACTCGGGCACATATACAGCCTGCAGGACTTGCTTTCTGTTGCTAGGTTCAGGAAACAGAAGCAAATGGCAAACACAAAGTTTTTCTCGTAAACTGGTTTGAAATAAATGTATTTTTAATTCATTGTGGTTAATTGGCATTCCACTTAATTCGAAGTTTTTCGTGGTCCCCGTGAACTTCGTATTAACGAGAGTCAACTGTATTTCTACACTGTTATCTTCTGTCATTTTAGGTGTTATGTGTTCTGGTTTAAGTTCAGTTGTTCTCTAGTGGTGTCGTTCTTCAAGGAGGGTTCACGAGACACCTCTTACATTCCGAAAATAAAAAATTTGGTCGTTGTGCCAACAGAACCTAACAGCTACCCATGTCTGCATTTTCTCATTAGTCTATTGTAAGATGGTCTATTGAAGGCCGCGATTATGTTTGGTGAACTGTGCGTGTGTGTGTATGCACATAACAAGGTAATCATGGTGGTGTTATCGGGTCGCTCCACACCTAAAAATCTCAAACTTTTTTTATTAACCACCATGTAACGAAAATACAGGAATGAGAGCCAGACACCTTGTTTTGTCGAAGGAATGAAAGCAACTACCTGTAGCAGCACCCTCTGCCGATGCTGTAAACCCTTTTTTATTTTATTTGCAGCACACCCTAAATGTATTTAAAACCAACTTTATTGCCCATTTTACAAAATATGTATATATATATTCATTTTGATGCACATAGCTGGGCAATAATGGTCAAATATTTTGGAAATATTGCTTGTGCAAAGTCTGCGGAATAGCGAGCGAAAAATATGAGACACCCAACCAAAAAAACACACCACGTAGAGTTTCACACCGATAACACGCTTAATTATGCTTGTTGAGTGCTTCTGATGGGACTTCATACACTAGTTTGAAGACTTCTGTTGTGTCTGTTTCAGCACAACTTTTTTGATCGTGCATACCCAACACACATAAAAAGGACCTTAACATACTTTGTGCCTCTTATGCTACGCGTTTTTAGGATTTGTGGTTGCTTTGATGTATAATTTGATGGGAGGTTTGCAGTTGCATAGATGTATATCTGTTTGGTGCCGAAAGATTGTAGTCTTTTTGCAAGTTTCTGCAGCTGCGGAAAAATAAAGAATTGTTCAGTATCTCACCTAGTGTCGATGTTTTGAAACAGCATACAGTATATTGGAGTAGAAAAGTCACGGCCTAGGTAAGAAACTTACTGCTCACTCAATGTCGCAAAGTGTGCATGGAATGTGACATAAACCTGGTGAAAAAATATTAGGTTTTATTTTGTTTGACATAATTCATTACTAAAGTCACTACTCCCCTGGGGCACTCAAGGTTTCCAAAGCGTCTTTGTAAAACTTCAGGTACAAAATGCATCAGAGAATGTATCACATGAGACCACGAAATGAAAACTATTTTAGCGCAGCCGGAAACTTTGATCTACAAATTGAAAGCAAGAGGCAACAGCTGAACAAGAGCCGGCTAAGCGATGTAAATATACTTGACTTTATTGTCTATCACATAATTAACTGACTAGATTTATTGAGAAATAGCTGAGGACATTCAAGACCTTCAGTACATGTAACAAATATCAGGTAAATCTAGTATCACAATAACATGTCATGATAGCCCCTACAATGAAGACACTTTCTGCACAGCCAAAAATTTTCATCTAGCTTTTGACCAAGCTTGGTATACACAACATCTTGGAAGAAATAGCCAAAGCACAATGCATTTTGCAGCTTCAATGCATGTCAACCACCACCATAGGAAAACAAATCATGAACATACTAGGCATAATTTACTAGCAGCATGGCCAGAAAATTTATATCTCCACAAAAATTGGGGACACCGTTGCAGCGGCTAGTACACATGGACACGTGCATCTCGACTACAACAGATTGATTGATATGTGGGGTTTAACGTCCCAAAACCACCATATGATTATAAAAGATGCCTTAGTGGAGGGCTACGGAAATTTCGACCACCTGGGGTTCTTTAACGTGCGCCCAAATCTGAGCAAACGGGCCTACAACACTTCCACGACCATCGGAAATGCAGCCGCTGCAGCCGGGATTCGAACCCGCGACCTGCGGGACAGGAGCCGAGTACCTTAGCCACTAGACCACCGCGGTAGGGCTCGCCTACAACAGAGGCCGACGAAAGGCAAAAGCGGAGGCTTTGCTTTGTTTTTTTGGCAGAGAGTGAAATGCATGCTTTGTTGACGTGACCGAGTATTACAAGGGTACTAATTACACTGTCGTAATAATAGACAGGTTTCAAAGCTGAATTTACATGCAGCATACACATGGAACATTTGGAAATAGCAGAGGAAGTAGCCATATTGTTGCGGGAAGAAAACAGGTACAGGAATGCAGAGTTGGTGTTTTGACAGTATGTGAAGTGACTGCGCAGGCGGTGATGAGTCAGGTCCATTTCCTCCAATATAAGCGAGCTTTCTCGTTCTTTTTAGTGCAACATCAACCTCTCAGCAAGCGTAGCCCCATCTCGGTACAAATCATGGAGCATTAGTTAAGGCGAAGTATATATGGTTTGATCCTGGCAACATGAACGTCACTGTTGACGTGACGTAGCAAAAACACGTCAGCTGGTGCTATTTCGTATACCACGTCACAATATTGGCCTAAGGTCTTGTACGAACCAGAATAACAAGAGAGTAGTTTTTTCAGCCGAGCTAACATGGCGCGAGGGCGCCCAGAGCAGGACAAGAGAACCAAGAGGCAATTGTGTCTTGGTGCTGATGATCGTAGCGTTGCTTTTGAGAAGTTTGCGAGGTCTTGACGAGCGACCTCTCGGGCATGGGCGGCCGAAGTGATTGCATCGCGGGCGTAATTGGTCGTTTAGAATATGACACCAGATGGTAGGAATGTGTCGAACGGCAAGACAGGGCCGCAGCCATAAAAAAATAAAATGGTGAAAATCGAGCGTTTTCGTGATGGCACGAATTGTAAGCAAAATGATTGTACGGTAAAGCGGTGGACAAAGTCATGGTGATCGTCGGAAATGTACATGGCCAGCATGTCAGTTAAGAATGTGGTTTAGTCGCTAGGTGAGCCCCTTCGTTTGATGGTGGTATGCGGTAGCAATCTTGTGTTCGGAAGCTCAGGAGCGGAAGGGGCCATCGTCGACCTTTCACAATAAGTAACGGCCATGATCTTTTAGTAACTGTCGAAGGGCGCTGTGGCGTAGGGTAACATCAGGGAGTAGAAAGTTCGCAACATCTGTTGCACAGCTGATCGGCATTGCTCGTGCAGTGGCGTATCTTGCTGCATAATATGTCACAATGGCGATCCATCTGTAGCGAGAGAGGAAGACGGGATGGCAGCCAACGTGGTCTTGTCACACTCGTTGCTTTATTTATCTTTATAGAGAGTCTCCTTCTGACATTGGGGATGGTGAAGGTTCCGCGACCAGGAGGTGAATAGCGGGCGGAAGAATGTCTGCGCCAGACTCCGAGGCGTGCCACCAGGTAGCCATCGTAAAATCTGGTAGGGCCACGGTGTCGCGTGCCGTCGATGTCACGGAAGACGTGCAGGTGGCAGGCACGTGCGACGAAGCTGCGCACGGGGGCTCTGGGGGAATGTACCTCTCGGAGAGGAGGTAAATCGCAGTGGGGGAATTTTCTACCTCGTGGTCAGGTGCAGGAGTGGATGTTTCTGAGAACCGGATCAGGGGTAGAAGTAGTCGAAGGCGGGGTACCGAAGTAGCGGCCAATGGAGGGCTGTGGACCGGTTCGTACCTTGCTCTGCGATGCCTGAGAAACCTGCCAGGTGCAGGTAAAAGGAAGCAGGCGGTACGTGTGGCCGTTGTGGGCGAGCACCGCAGTGCAGCGGGCATCATAAGGGCATTGAGAAGAATAGCGTGCATCAGCGGCTGGTCCATGCTGCCATTCACCGCAAGAACAGCGTCGAGCTGCATAAACCATACTTTGGGGTAGGTCGATTGGAACGGCGGCACTGGCAGGCAGAGTGGCAGAAACACGGCAGCCGATGGCGCGTCGAAGGGCGCGTTCTCCGAGTCACCAATGTAGCGAGAGAGGAAGACAGGACGGCGGCCTACGTGATCGTGTCAAACTCTCTGCTTTATTCGATTGCTGAAATGGAGCGGCGGCGGCTGCCACGTCGAAACCGCTAGGCGCGTGAGCTTGTTCTAATCCTCGCGCAGCTCGAGCTAGCATCAGCTGCGCGAGAGGTGCAGTGCGGTGATTGAGAAATGATGATGATGATGATAATCATGCCTACACACCTGTTCCCTTTCGTAGTTATAGGGAATGGGTCAAGCAGGTCGAGGCCCACACGGAAGAATTGCTCTGTTGGCACCTCAATTGGCTGAACGGAACCAGCAGGAGGCAAAGCAGGCGTCTTTCGCCACTAACACGGGTCGCAAAAAGCGACATAGTGTCGCATAAAGGGATAGAGACCTGGACAGAAGAAGCGGCACCCTACGCGGTGATAGGAGTTGCTGCAGGTGGCTTTCGAAAGTTGCCAAAAACACGATCACATCATCTAGATAAAAGAGACACATTGATCACTTTAAGCTCTACCTAGTTTCCGGAAGTGAAGCGGCCTGTGGATGGGAACAAAGAGTGGTGCATGAGCGGTGGACGTGTCCGATGACCTGGAGAAGACGGGAAGTGGCAAGATCTTGGCGGGAAATTGCCGACGATTATGCTCTGGTTCGGCGTGTAGGGCGAGAAGGTGTGATCATCGAGCAGCAGGTGGTTCCGACTGGCATAACCGTTGACGCTTGGTTTGCCATTGTCGCTGACTAAGACATTGGCGATCGGCTTGCCATGGTAGCGGCAGACACGTGACATTTAATGCGAAGTTCCATCGTGGTACCCAGCACCTCCACCAAATGTTGCGAGAAGAGTGCAGAGGCACACGAGTTTATAGTTGGTATATTGACTGTAATTTTAGCAGTTGTCCAGGGGGTGACTAGTCATGTCAATTTCGTCCAATCTGAGCGAGCTTTTTCGTTCTCTATATTGCAACAATATTCCACTGGCCCTAAAAAATCAGGTATGCGAAGTTGTCTAATGCAAATCCCAAATAGCAGTCAAAAACTACGCTAAAGGCACGATTCCCCAGGAAGCCTCGGCCATTCTGGCAAAAGCAGGCAGATCCCCAAATCTGAGCTCGACCACCCTGTAGTTCCCTACTCACATCACCACAGAACGTGACATCCTCCCGAATAAAAACGAGACTACACACCTGACGGCCAGAGACATGCTGCGCTGAAGACAAACAAGCCTCTCGTACAATAAGGAACATACCTCTTTTATAAGGAAAGGATTACTAGCTATAATGAAAAAAAAACAAAAAGATATGATAACACAAGAAGGATATTCCCACTGCTTAGTTCTAAACTAAACAACAGACAGGCCATTTTCTGGGGACAGCTCTAGATAAACAACTTCCCTAACCCAGGCCGTATAAGATGAATATATTCGGACAACCATCAAGACGACACGTGAAAGTCGTACTAGAAAGGACGTGCAACACTTTAACATGTGTTATAGAGTTGTAGTTATGTTGCCAGAATGCTTCCAGTTACTCTGGAGACCCTTTCATTGAGGTTGGCTACTGCTCTGCACATCTCTAACTTTGGCATCTAAATGTGAGCTGTCCAGCAAGCACACGAGGCGGCTTTGAGGCAAGGATTTGACGTTTCCCCGTGCGAGGCCAAGCTTATATTGCATTAAACCTTGATAGACATTCAATAAAGTTGTATGCTTTGAACCATAAAGTGAGAGAAAGAGGCAACATCTGAATCTCGAGCTTGTGCCCCATAGCTAAAATGTCTCAGCCTGAAATAAAATTAGGGAAACAACAAATTCAACAATGAAGAGGAGGCTGTCACTCAATGCAAGCATATATGCACCTGCAGGCATCATATGAGATCTGTTAGATAAGTATCCGGCCTTTGGTGGAAGAGAAAAAACGGGCATTATTGGAGTATTGTAAACCTAAACATCCTCAAAGTAACCCCTTGGGACTATACAGACTTCTCTTACCGGTGCTGCCATTGTTGGAAGCATCCTAGCGCTGCTCCAGTCGCTCCCTCATTTTCCTTCCAATGTAAAACCAATGAGAGCACTGCGCACACCTCACTCAAACACTGCATCCCCGCGACTGAGGAAATTGCCAGGCGGGAAAAAATTCACACGTGCACACGAAGGTTCAAAGTCGGCTAAGGCAAGCGCGCTTGTTCCAAACCCATCAAGTGCTTGCAAAAAAAAAAACGAGTCGGATACTTTTCTAACAGACCTCGTACATTTTCCACTGGCCTTATATGAGACAGAGAGGCAATGTATTGGCAATAGCGAGTGGCAAACAGGAGGCGCTATCTGTAGAGCTTGTTGAACAGCTAACAGCAAAGCATCAGCAAGAGCAACTGTTGTAGTTTTTTACAACCATAAAATTGTTCATAAAATATACCTAAACCTCCATGAAACAAAGTAAGAAACATCGCAGATACAAATCATCGTATTGAAGGCTCTCCGCATGTTGGAACTTTGATGGCAAACCCGAGATGTCCGTGTATTTAAATTTATGTGCATGTTTGAGATCACCACATGGAGAGAATTTCCGGAGCTCTCAACTACGGCGTCTCCCACAATAATATTGTGGTTTCGGGACATAAAAACTCTACAAATATTAATACATTACCCCCACCTACCTTCCTCTGCAGTGCTATTCAAGCGATTTTATGACTTCTGTATTAGACTACTGCACTGCTATTTTTCTACTTCAACTCTTTCCAAATTTTAGAAGAATGTATTCCCCCTAGACTGTAGTGGCTGGTCTCTGTTGCACAAAAGATGATTTGACAAATGCTAAAACTACATGTTTTGACCACTGGCACTAGCAGATGTTTTAGTGTATTGCCTTTTTTTATCAATTTTTTATAAAGTGCATGGACATTCAGGTGCTAAATAAAAAATGAAACTTCAACCTCAATTTTCTCCACGAATAATTCATTTCTAACTGTGTGAGAGTTCCCAGAATGCAGTTTGTCAATCTAAAACTAAGTCATTGTTTCTCTTAAATGTTCATTCCAAGGAGCCATGACAAGCAATTTTTTTAACCTGTATTTTAAAAGTTGGTCCTTTGCTATTGACAAATAGGCCGGTGAAATTTCAGCATATTAGGTTGAACACCCAATTTACGAAGAGGATTTTTATCACCATGCATGTGGCCCGGTAGCTTCACAACAATACTTGTGAACCATGACATAATAAGCCACTTGCTTTGTGAGCATCTCTACTCCGTCCAACAACTGTTTTATGGCCAGTTGCGGTACAATGGAGCTACTTCAACTTTTGTATGCCTTGGAATTGAAAAACTGAAGAATTTGCAGTGGCTGAAGTTCGGGAGAAGAGAGATCTTTTGCATGAAACACATGACGTCCCACACCCCATGGCAACATAACGGTAGCTAACAGTGAGCGAAGTTTATAGCCGGAGACTTTTATAGCTGACTTAGCAATTGGATAATATTTTTTTGAATCTCTGTTTTTCATAC
The DNA here is from genome assembly GCF_043290135.1 of Rhipicephalus microplus. Classification (NCBI taxonomy): domain Eukaryota; kingdom Metazoa; phylum Arthropoda; class Arachnida; order Ixodida; family Ixodidae; genus Rhipicephalus; species Rhipicephalus microplus. The sequence continues at coordinate 391,863,154 of NC_134710.1, read as the reverse complement.
ATTTACAGGCGCAATAGATGCTCTACAATTTTTAGATGAGAACAGCAGTACGGAGGGTGACCCTGTCATGGCCCCTAATATGTACTTAGTTATGTCGGACTTAGTTACATGGAGGTTCAAACGGATGCATTACTTATTTATGTATGATTTCAAGCTGCCTTGTTGATAGCGCCCCTGTTGTGCCAGCGCTCCTGAGCTAGCGCCTCTAGCTCCTGCCGCCTTTGCTGAAGCTCAAGCTCCTTTAGCTTGAATTTCGCCTCCTGCTTCACCTACATCTGTTCAAGCTCCATTTCTTTCAGCTTCATTTCCTGTTCATGGCACTTTATCTCGAATCGCAGCCGGTCCTCTTCAAGTTGAAGGCGGCGGTTCTCGATTGCAGTGTTCCGATAACAACGGGCCTCAATGAGGGCATATGTTGCCTCAGCGTGCCGCTGTGGACCTGCAGAAATTTACAAGGAACAGTTAACTGTCTTAGGTTCAAATGGATGAGCAAGTGCAACAGTTTACAAAGCATCATGATATTTTACTGACCACACATAGTTCTTTTTAACACAGTAGACTCTCAGTAAACGCAAATATATTAAGTGAAATTGTTGCTTAAATGAAACAACTTCCTCCAGCACGGTCGCTTTCGTACTCCACTTTTTTCTCCACTTCATTCTTTAATTTTTTTATCTCGGAACTGCTGCTAAATGGAAAACATTTTCTAGTTTCTTCATATTTCATTTCACGAGAGTCTACTGTAGAGTACTATTACAAAACACTAGATTTATTAAACACAGGCAGGTAAATACTGCAATAATAGTCAAGCTGTCTTTGCACACACAGAATTACTAGCAACAAAATGTTGCGAATACTTAAAAGAGTACTGGAAGAAATTTTATAAGTTGTTTCTATGCATCATATGAAAGGTGAAGTCCTCAAAACTAAGACAATTCAATTATGCACTTGACTACACTTTAAAAAGCAAATGCAACACGTTTCTAAAAAGCTGGTTTTGTTTCATATACTGTATACTGACGTCAAGACACAGTGTAGCCACATGAGTTGGCGACATGCTCACGCTAGATATGGTGATATGGTGACATTACACAGGCACTCCATCATCTATTGCTACACACATGTGGCTCAAAGAAGGACCAAGTGTTGTTCTGGCTGGCATCCAGTTGCTGCATACTTGTTGTAGCACGCGATAGTGAACGAATCTATAGAACTTGTATCTATTGTGGCCTATTTTCCTACAGAAAGATTATACAGGGCAAAATGTTGCGGTCATGACAACAAATCGCAATAAAATTATTTGTTTGCCTTGAGATCAATTTAGACAATGTTGGAATGCACACACAATGACAGAATCCATGTTTTATTTTACTCAATTGAAAGGTATGATGAACTACTGCAATCGAACAGCGAGGAGAAAAAGAAACATGCAAGCAGCAATTTCGTATGCTTTGGTATCTGACATCGCATGTGTTCATTCGGGTGTGTGAACTTTTGATTGATATGTGGGGTTTAACGTCCCAAAACCACCATATGATTATGAGAGACGCCGTAGTGGAGGGCTCCGGAAATATCAACCACCAGGGGTTCTTTAACGTGCTCGGGTGTGTGAAGTCACCAGAATTGATACTGTAGCCTGACGTCATGCATGAACCATTCAAATCTTAGCAGCACTTCCGGACCTTTATAGTCGCTCAGAGACATGCCCGTACACAGGAGATTTGTATAAGAGAGTAAACCCAGCTTTGAAAATCAGCGTTGGTGCACATACAACTGCCTACATGTATACATTTCTGATTGGAAGGGCTCGGGTGTGCACTAGTGTTGAAGTGCGAGTCGCAGCAGGAAAAAGGTGAGCACGGGCTACTTTGTGCTCTGCGCTGCTGCGAATCAACTGGCAATTCTGAAAGGGCAATCACTAACTGAGTCATGCGAATTCATGCAGTACATTTCACCCCCCCCCCTTGCTTTTAACTGGCTGATTCTGTCCGATTTCTCATACAGTAAAAGCTTGTTAAGTCAAACAACACAGGACCAAAAAAATGGTTGAGTTATTTAATGTTGAACTACCGAAAGTATCAAGAAAACGAAGAAATGCCTGTTATACCCCTATCACACCTGGCAACGTAAGTGCACTTCGAGCGAGTACACTTCGCCGCGAATGTCATTTGCGCGCTGTTACACGAGCAAAATTAGTGTCATTCGCCGCAAAACACACTTGCCGACAAGCGCGTTCCCTAACCTCACTTCACTTTGACCAAGTTTTTAGCCTCGGTCCAAGTAGCTTGCCCAGAATAACGCTGTTGGCTAAAGCGGTACTGATACTATTTTTAAACTATTGTTTTCATTATAAGAAATTTCGCTCTATACTACAACAAGTCATAAATCAACAACTCTCGCTACTCTATCCCTCGGGGAGTTTGCGGCCACGTCCACTGAGGGAATGCGGCAGCACATGCTGTGCAATACTGCACGTCCATCGCGTAGTTTACTTCCAGACACACTTGCACATGTGTAGGCAAGTCATTCTCTAGTCGTTTACGGTGGCATATGCCACTGGTGCTAATTCAACGAAGACAATGTGGTCCAACGATGAGACACGGGTGCAAAAGTAACAACTATATATTGGGCTACAAACCAAACAATTGCCAGTGCAATCATAAACGACGATGAAGTACACTTCGCTTCCTCGTGTAGCAGCGAACTGCCAAAATGACACTTGATGAGCGTAGGTACACTCGCTCAAAGGGCACTTAAGTTGCCACGTGTGACATGGGTTACATCAATACGCGTTCGTTATTCTGATAAATATGTAACAATTTTTGTGATTTTGTGACTTTGTGGGTAATGCAATCATAGCGCCAAACTTGCGAGTTTATTTAGCCCGAAGGACGCTCGTCCTCTATTTCTTATTACGTACAGCCATTATTACCATGCGCACATGACGCTAGTTCTTTCAAAGGTGAAATTACCAGCAACTGATAGTTCCTAACGATGTAGCAAATGTGTTTCATGCCAGCAGACTGACTATGACTGAGTTTCTCATCTTCAATTACTTTTGCCATATTAGATTTTTGTGACATTGCATGTGCGCTGCATCAAGTTAAAATGAAGTTGCTGAGTGTTGAGTTTGCAAGTAAACAAGATGAATAACTGACATAGATAACGATGCAGACAGTACTGGCTTATTTTGGTCGCCTCCAAATGCTGTTTTCGTACCTTCGTGCCTGGTATCTGAAGCAATGCCTGTGGCACCTCATGCTTGGCGGGCTTCGCGAATCATTCATATTACCCACGTTGGAACCAAATGTAACCGAATCGACACGTTTGATGGCAATGAACTATACAAATGCTGGCCGGGGCGAGGGAAGACTCCCGAGTCATTCAATTTTCTTAATAATTCATATATGTCAAATTAACGAGCTTCTTCTGTATTACTCATGAAGCTCCATGAACTTGTGCTAAAAAATCATGCACAAATTTCCGAAAATTAATCTCAAAACAAAGATGATCTACTCTATGTCTATGGCTCTTTGAAGTTAATGCAAATGCTCTTTGGCTAAACACATTATATATTTTCGGACAGCAAAGCAAAGGTGATGACATTTTTATTAACAATTTAGTTCTGAAATATTTACTGGAATAGTTCAATAGTCTCCTAGTGCAGCAAATGCTTCATATCAATCGTAATATGCAACACTTCACTGCACTAAAAAGTAGCACCTTTTATTGCCACCTTGACTTCAATGCAAGTTCACATCATTGCAACCGACTGGAAGATGATCATGTGTGCTCAAACATTTTTCACAGTGAGAGTGGCCACATGTCCCTGAGAGTGTGGATCTATTGAAGGCCACAACAGCACCCAGACGATGGCACACCCGAGCACATGCCACATCATAAATTTGCCCAACATAAAAGGACACATGAGACACTAGTTTGCCCATGTCTCCTTTCCTGGTCAAGACTAAAGATGCGATAAAGCCATATACTCGGAGATTTTGGGGGACAGAGTAGTAAGCTCTCTCAAAAAAAGATTTACTAGACAATTAAAGTGTTTTTTTACTCCTGCCTTCAATAGCAAGCATCTTCGTTTACAATTGTGTACCTGCATTTTGAATGATACTCTTGTTTTCTACTAGGCAAAATACAAGATAGACTGATGTGAACAAGCTTTTTTTTGTTACACACCTTGCAGAGGCACACAAGTGTTGGCCACCCGTCTGGTCTCACCAGTGTGGGAATCAGGGGGCTCCCAAGCACAGTTGCATTTCTTGGCAGTCCAAGAGATCACAAGTAAACAAGTTCAAAAGGAGGCTGCTACTTGAGTCCTAATGCACATAAAGCAGACTTATTCTCAGGAAGAAAAAGAAAAGCAGCAAGGGCAACTAAAGGAAGTGGATCCTTGATGAACTATGCAACTAGTTTTTGAACATACTGAAACTACTTACACTTAATAAGTACTTTTTCTCTTATCAATTTATTACTGCATAGGACAAAATTACTGTACTGAAAAACAAAACAATGTTCTTCGCTGAGCTCATATTAATTTAAAAGAGGACTTGGTGCAAATGTTAGCAACAGCTGAAATCTGACCCTGTATTTCTTTCATAGCACGAAATAGAATTATTCAGGCCATCTTGAATGATTTCTTACTCTCAATAGCTGCACCTAAAGTCGCTTTTGTTGATGTTGAAAGCACTGATGACAACAATCATTTCAATCTGTTGGCACGCACCAACAAAACTAGGGATTACAAACGTGCAGCAGCAACATCTGAAGGACTAGATGTTAGGGTTTGAGCACGGCTGGGTGCAGCAGTTGCGATGCGGTCAGGTGCAGGGCATGAAGCCGTCGGGTTGTCTTCAAGTTCTGTACATCACAAGTGAACCAACATAGGAGCTGTGCTGTGTGCTTTGAGCTTGAGCCAAGCTTTCCTTTTCCATACACATCGGAAATAACTCCTCTCATGCAGCAGCTCTTTTGATGAGAAATACAAGCTCTTTCCAGAACCCTATTTACATGCTGGAGGCTAGGGCTCAATAGTGCTTGTGCAATTACTTGAAAAACTTTATTTTTGATGATCTCCCAGGTATAACATGGACCAAAAAAATTAGAAACAACACAGGGTGATGTATAAACTATCAACTAGCCCCATATTGCAGCCTTAGTAGCTTCGAAAACCCACTGCAAGGCTAAAAACGAGAGATAGGAGAAAAAAGAAAAATAATGGAAAGTAATTCCAGGCCATGCTGAGAGGCCCACCTGACTGTAAATGACTTTTTAGGACTATTTTAATGGGTCCAAGGTGTTGCCATTTCTTCCTTGTTTTCGTGTACGTGCATTTTCCAGTCTTAAAATGAATTAACACCACCTAGCCCAATTATGCGTGCTACAGCATCCACTAGTTTATGCAACAGTGTATTCAGCACGTGTGTAATGAAACTTTTAGTTTCTCACTGTATTTTCAGTCAACATCGCCAGGCAGATCCATGTGAAACTCTAGGTACTCCGGCTCATACATTGAGTTAAGCAGTGTCTGAGCCTGTGACATGCTTGCATTATCTGCTGGTAAGAAAGAAAATTTTTTTTTTATTGAACTCTACTTAATATAGCCAGCAGAAGTTTGATTTGTTATAGCATAAGGGCTCTAAACGAAGGAACAAGAAACAAAAAAGAGGAATTACAAGTACTTATAGATAATTAGTAGGTTACACATAAATAAAAATAATTATAGAAAAATCAAGAACCATATGTTAAAATACATCTACAAACTCCAGCTAGACAATTACTTCAGGTACACTTCTAAATAGTCTATTTCAGCTTTGTGCAAAGCTATCGAAGGAAAAAGTGTCACCTATTTTTTTAACAAAAAAAAAAGCTTCATCACGTTCACATGTTATTGCTTGATCCTTAAATCTAGCCAGTACCTCAGCCCAACAATCTGTCTGACATTAAACCCCACTGTTTAGTTCAGAAGAGTGAAGTTGTTCTAATCTTTGCTGACACAAAATGGCATATCACAGCCTTCATTGGTGAGACAGCTATTGCTGAAACTTTGGCAGAATAGTTCAAGCTCTGACCTAGTAAAATGTCATGTAAATGGTGAAATGATTATGTAACACAGAAAACAATTGAATATTCATAAGAATTTTATGTCTACTGCAGGACGAAGGCTTGTAGAAGATATTCCGATTTGTCCATGTTATGCAAGCTGACTGCATGTCATGTCTGTAGCACTGTCAATTTTGCCACTTGATATAACTCATGTTCAAGGTTCTCTGCGTGACTCTTTTTTGAGCATGTGTGTGTTTGTGAGTAGACATATCTTTTTCTACATGTGATCCTTTTATACATCACGGTAATCACCTGACATCAGAAGTAGCAAGCTAGGCAACCAAGCAAACATTTCAGGGAATCTTATTAAACATTGCTATATCTCTGTCTCCACCTATCTGGTAAATATACTACAGTGCCACACAGGTAGAACCTAAATCATACAACAGGTCGCAGAGTGTGCTGCAAGCATGGCTTCTGCCTTCAGATTTCACACAGAAAACTTTAAGAGGTTGCGCCTGCTATGATCGCGCAGAAAGCAAATGTTTACAAATATTTGTCCAGTTTGTTATACTCTCTTCTTAACTTACTCAATCGGTGAAGCACTGTTGTATCTGCAATTTCTAAAACAACACCACCTGTGAATTCAACGCAGGCCAAGTGTACGACTCACCATCAGTTAAGTATGAGTAAGACTTAAGAAATCAGCACATTTATTACCGGGCTCAACACCGTCCCCCACTGTAAACTCCGCGTAGGCTGCCAGGGCATCTTCTTCCCTGTTGTTGACGCGACGTTTTGCTGGAGGACGGGCGACCGAGTTTCCCGTGGCTCTTTTAATGCCATCGCGTTCAGCGAGCTGTCGTATGGTTGATGGCTGTGGCATGTAGCCGCACTCGTCCGCTATGTCAGTCGCTTGCTGCAGGAGGTCCTCCAGCTCGGACTGCTCCTCTTCTGTACCAGAACTATTGTGGAGCCAGTAATCACAATTTTCGTCAATGGGAAAAAACAGTACATAATAAAGTCCAACACGAGACGCACTTACCTCTTAAGTTTCTTCTTCTGATCACGCGAAAAACGCAGGAGGATTAAGTTAAGCCTTCCCTGACACTGCGAATGCTGAAGCACCTGCCAAGCACCTTGGAGAGCCGATCGGCTATCTTCAGCCACCTCTCAGGGTCAAGGAAAGGATTCGCATTTAATCCTATCACCATTTACCATTTAATAAATATTCACTATTTAATCCTAGCCTTTTAATCCCTCCTTTATTCCCTCCCACCCATCGTGAGCTACTACTGTTGAGGTGTCCTACCCCTGAGAGACAGTTACGGCGCTCACTTTTCTGTTCTTTTCATTTAAAATCATACACACACACACACACACACACTACCTCATTTCATGTGAAAATAACAAGCATCACATAAGTTCTTCTTTGATACAGGCGTCTTGTAGCTTTAAGGCTAATTGTGGTCTAAGTTTTGGTTGCGTTTTACATCAGTCTGATAAGCATTACATTTATATTTCTATACTTCAGTAAGCTATATTCAAGCGTTGCTCGAGCCAGGACGAATACGCAAACGGAAGTTAGGTGCGATATTCACATCAACGCAGAGTAAAGTGCATTTCAGTTTGATAACGCTGATGTATGTGCTATAACGCGACTCGTGACATTACGAAAGACCTTTAGTTGCCTTTTGAACGCCAATGTAGCCGATGTCTGTAGTGAGACCACGAAATGCAGACAACGGCTACACTTAGGAAAGCGAGTAGGTTCACATCGTGACTACCCCATTGAAGCCTGTTAACAAAACGAGACCAAGTCCATAATACCAACTACCACCTCTCTGTCATGAACAGGGCGGCTTCATTAAACCACATGCTTTTCCTACCCCCTGCTCTGCTCTTTGAGAAGGGCTTCAAAAGAGGGTTATATCGAGCGTCTTCTAATAGTTTTTTTGGGGCCCTCCACTACGCCGTCTCTCATAATCTTAAGGTAGTTTTGGGACGTTAAACTCCACATAGCAACCAATCTTCTAATAGTTCACTTTAATTATTATTGTTGTTGCGGTTATATAGTATACTAGGATGCTGAACTCAAATATATTTGTTATAGATGAAAGGCAGTTAAAAAGCGGGCCATGCATCTTTAGTGCAATTTTGAGTCTGTCCAAACGCAAGCGCGAAAAGGTCAAGTAATTATAATGTAAATAACAGATACAAATAGCGCGAAATGTGCCACCTTCAAGGAAATCGCGCTAATACACTCCCAAAACATTGAACGCACGAAAAAGAACGGACTTCATACGTGCGCAAAGAACAAAACGAAAAGCGCGGTGCTTGCCCCCCTCCCTCTTTTGATTAATACTTATCGATCATCAACTACGAAAGTGTTCGATGAGTATGCATGCCCATTATCACACCAAGTCTAGTCAATACTGGATAGCACATGCGAAACCATGCAATGCCCCTTGAACAAAGTGTGAAGATGTAGCTTGAAAGAGGCGTGCGCGGCTGTTAACCCTCTGGCGCCCATCTGCCGACAGTTAGCGACAACAACGGCACAAATGCGCGGCTGACGCCGATGGGACCCACCTCGGCACGCCGTTACATATTTTTTTTCCCCGCCGCCGCGATCCTTCGTAGATCCCCTTCAGTCCGTTCGCAGAGGGCGACCACGGAAAGACGGCGGGTGACTCCGGCCCGATACGAAACGATGCGACGAGCCCTTTAATCCTCTACAACCTTGGCGCATCCGTGCTGAACAACTTCCCGGTTCTGACGAGCACTGTCGGCGCCAACAAAGTACAGCGAATCAATCGA